>NW_024386738.1:0-62034 GCF_900408965.1 Simochromis diagramma
GGCCATTTTCATGCGCTAGGATGAACCCAGGATCCACTGCTCCAGTGTAGGGTCTGACAATGGGTCCAAGGATTTCAAGGATAGCTAATGGGAGTCAGGGTGGCATTCTCTAGCCTTTGTATACCATCACTGACCCACCACCAAACCAATCATGCTGAACAATGTTGCAGCCAGCATAATGTTCTCCATGGCTTCAACAGACCCCTTTGCATCCATCACACAAGTCTGTGCTCAGGGGGAACAGTTTCTAATCTTTGAAAAGTACAAGGTGCCAGTGGTGGACCTGCCAATTCTGGTATTGTTTGGCTAATGACAGTTGAGCTCCACAGTACTGGGCAGTGAGCATAGAGCCAGCTAGGGAACGTTGGGTTCTCAGGCCACCCTCATGAAGTCTGTCTCTGATTGCTCAGACACATTAACATTTACATCAGTGGCCCGCTGGAGGTCATTTTGTAGCTCTGGCAGTGCTCAAGTTTCTTCTTGCACAAAGGAGTGGAGAACCGTCCTGCTGATGGGTTAAAGGACCTTCTGCGGCCCTAGCCAACTCTCCCAGAGTAACTGCTTGTCTCCTGGAATCTCCTCCATGCTCTTGAGGCTGTGCTGCCACGCGGCGGTCCTTCTGGCAATGACACATACGAGTGTACCATCAAAGGAGCTAAACTACCTGTGTAACCTCCTAGGGTCCAGATATTGCCTCATATGACCATGTTAATTTAATGAACACCAAGCAGCTGAAACTGATTAACAACCCCCTCTGCTCTTGACTGACCAGATCAATAATATACTTTGATTAAAAAGTGTTCCTTTAACTTTTTGAGCAGTGTATGAAATATTGTAACTCTATACATTCAGACTTTGGCTGTTAAACTGATGCAGTAGGCTGGATGTTATTAGGCAGTTAAAGTTTTACAGAAAAGTTGCTAGGCTAGGTTGTTCATTCAAGTGTAAAGCTGACATGTTTAGATGCTGTCAGATTGTCAGCAAGGAGTGCACGCTGTTTTGGTTTGAAACAAAAAATGTAAATAAATAGAAATATAATCGGAACAAAATTTGAAATTGTCAAGTTTTTGAATTGTTGCTTAATAGCATGAAAATGAACAGTCTGTTGCAGCAGGCTTTGGTTTTATATCGGTGCCTCTTGCTCCTCAGGTCGCCTTGGTGAGAACATGTCTTTGAAGCGGGCAGTGACGGTGGGCATCCCTGCTGAGTGGAAAATTGGTTCATATATACACGGCGGCATCAGCACCCAGACAGAGGTAGCCATGGGCCGTTACGGAGCCCTGGTCGTATTTCAGGGTGGAAAGGAAGGAGAGCAGGAAATGCTAGGTCGTAAACTGGGACAGCATATAGTGGGAGAGTCGCCTTTGTCTCTGGGTAACATGGATGACCTGCCCTGTGGCGAAAGTGAGACACGCCTGCTGCCTCAGACCTTCCTGGCAGACCCCAGCAGGACTGTGGCACAGTTCCTCAGAGGTCAGCAGGCTCGAGTGCTAGACTTTGTCCGATTTCAATGCGGCGAGACGACTGAAGACGCAGAATGAAGAGAGGGAAATTGTTCATCCAGCTGAATTTGACATGTCTTCATTTCATGTGTGAATATAATTCAGGTTTTTGTGTACTCTGTAAGACTGAGGCATCACAGTCACACAGCATCATGAATTTGAAAGAGTGTGCGCCCGCAAACACTGGTACCTAATGAAATGACCAATCCAACAATAAAATCTTTTTCCTGAAAAACCTGTCTTAGTATTTCATTTTATACACTATTCTGTATTTTAACACATAAATATACTTTTTTTTTTTTTTTTAATGAAAAGGTTTAGTGGTAATTATTTTCTTTCTTATATATGACGAGCCTCTTGCTTTGTAACCTAACTGAACTTACCATCCATCCATCTTCTTCCGCTTATCTGGGGCCAGGTCGCGGGGGCAGCAGCCTAAGCAGAGAAGCCCAGACCTCTCTCTCCCAAGCTGCCACCTCCTCCAGCTTGTCCTGGGGAACACCATGGCATTCCCAGACCAGCCAAGAGATTATCTCCAGCGTGTCCTGGGTCTGCCCCAGGGCCTCCTCCTGATGGGACATGCCTGGAACACCTTACCCAGCAGCCATCCTTGTGACATGCTCGAACCACCTCAAATGGCTCCTTTCAATGTGCAGGGGCAGTGGCTCTACTCTGAGCCCCTCCCAGATGGCTGAATCACTAAATTTAGGTTAATTTATATAGTACCAAATCAAAACAACAGTCATCTCAAGGTGCTTTATACTGCAAGTTAAAGCCAGTACAGTATTGTGGAGAAAACCCTAACAAACAACCCCCTTACGAGCAAGCACGTGAAGACGGTTGGAAGGAAGAACTCACTTTTGACAGGAATAAACACCTCAAGCAGAACCAGGCTGAGGGAGGGCAGCCAACTGCGACTGGTTGGGGATTGAGAGAAGAGAGAGTATCAGATGATGGGGCCAAACAGACTGAAGAAAATAAAAAAATAAACAAATTTAATGAAATGCTTCAGTGAAGAAGTGCTCTGTGCACACAGTATATCAAATGCCTAATCAAAAACAAGCCTAGATCACCCTATAAATCATGTCAAAGTCATTTTATTGTGGTCCACATGCAGCCCACAATGATCTTAAGTGGGTTGCACCAGTGAAACTGCATGATGAATTTGCAAAACTGGGGGGGAAAAGCTCTGGCAGTTCAAAATATAAAGTTTTTATTAATTTACAGAAACGTTTACAGAGGTTCTTGTTAATAGAGAAAGCTATACATTCGTTAAGTGCTGTTGCTTCAATAAAAATAGAACTGAGGAATTTCACCCATTTGATAACCTATTGTCAGGGTAAGCAGATGCAATGTAGGCACAAAGCTGTCAAGCTGCCTGATTATTGGCTCTTCACTGAGCCCGGGATTAAAAAGCAGGCGGTGTTAGGTTAAGTCTAAAGAACAGCGTCATCTGTCACAGCTTTATACCATTAATGTGTGGCTATAGCAGGACTCAACGATGGGAATTCCCCGTTAAAAATATTCGATATTACAGCGTTCATGCAGTAGCTGTGCTTTTACATTTGTGTGTTAATGTGTCGCATCTTATTTTTTCAGGAAAACCGGAAGGGGGTTTGTAGCATGCGTTGCAGGTTATGGCTCTGCAGCACCCGCGCTGCACCACAAACGAGCTGCAACCCTGCAACTATGCGAGAAATGCAGCTGTGAAATGGAGGCATGTGATTGGCTGTTGCTGCCAAAGCAACGGTGACATCACCCGGGGATGTACCCCTGCAGGAGCCGTTTGAGTCCTCGGAGCTCAGAGGAGGTCCAGCAGCTTGAGCCATCTGTCATCTAAACCCTCTAAAAAAAACAAACATTGGTAGTCAAAGATTCCCGCAGAAAATTTTTATGGAAATATCGGCATTTTGCTGTATTTATGGGAAAATGATTTTACCATCTCATAATCCAGCCCAGGTAACGCTAAATGCGAATCTGCTAGCCTGCTTCACTCACTCGAGCCTTTAGCTCCGAGCCGTTTCTTGCCTGTAATTGATGCCATTGCGGGATTAAGTCATCTGTACATCTCACTGAAGTCTCTGTCGTTTTGTCTCATCTAACTGTTTCTCCCCTCTCTCTGAACTGTTGCCTCAACCAGTCCGACCTAACGGAGGACCAGATCATGGGTGAGTCTCATTATGAAAAATGTGTTAAAGGGGTTTATTATCCATAACATTCATCGGGTTAATGTAACCAGTACATATTTAGAAAAAAAGAAAAGAAGAAAGCTCTGACTTCTGGCCCTGTACTTGAGTAGGATCGCTTGCAGGTAAATGAGAACTGCAATGTGAAAGTGAGCTAAATTTAACTCACCTCACTGAATGGCATTCACTGTGCGGGAACCTGAAGGCGCCTCACGACTCAAACTGGACAAGCGTTTAACTCTGAGTTCATCACTAGTGCTAACCTGCAAAACAGGACTTGGGTGAAACATGTTGATTTGTTTGCATGCTTGAGCTTTTTAAATGTGTGATATGCTAGCAGACACAATAACGACTCACATTTTTGTGGTGTAGGTGTGTCAAACGGCACTGAAACACAGTTTACATTGTTTGCTATGGTACGTTTGCTTTGTAGTGTTTTTTTTGTTTTTTTTTAACAGAACAGAAATGCTTTTCATGCTTTTGTAATTTTGTGCCGCACACTCACCCACTGACAGTGAGGAGAGGACTTGGTTTATGTGAAGCGTGTCAGTTTTTGATTCCAGTGGAAAAAAACTACATTGTGCATTTTATAGTAATGAAATGCTGTGTATTATTTTTAGTGTAAAAGCACCATTGATTGCGAACAAGTATTTACAGACGTGAGAATTTTATTGGCCCACTTGCTAACCTCTTGCTTTTTTGAAATGAAATGCACAGAAGCTGCTAGTGTTTACTGTCAAAACAACGTATGAAAAATCATGTTTTCCTTCCCACAGTAAAGTATCAGTAAAGCTTTGGTGCATACGTCATTACCTGTGTCATGAAGGCCTGTCTGGAACTTTTGGGAACCTAACATGCTCTGCAGCTGAACTGGAGTTCTGCATTTGCTTTCCTTCTCACTAGAGTTTAAAGAGGCCTTCCTTTTGTTTGACCGGACGGGCGAGGGGAAGATCACCTACAGCCAGTGTGGCGATGTTATCAGAGCTCTGGGACAGAACCCGGTCAATGCTGAAGTACTCAAAGTCCTGGGAAACCCCAAGCTGGAAGGCTAGTATCTGATTCACTGCTCACAACAAAGCAGATGACTATCACTGCAGCATTAGTTTGTTTTGGTTAAGAGTGTGGTCAGGTGTACAATTACAAGGTCTCGTTATAACCTCCGCAAAGTAGTACAGGTGATAAGTCACTGCTTAGTGGCTTACTTTGTCAGTGTAACTTGTAAGAGTCACACCTGAACTAAAACGTGTTTTTTATCTGCAGACTAAATTTACTGCTGTGTGCAAAATGTTCTGGACTATCTAACACTTGGTAAATGGGCTCCAATGTCCCTCACATCACTAGAGAAACCCTAAATCTTGAGAAAATGTCTAGATTTTCTCACATGCAATCAAAACGAGTTTTGATCATTATAACAATGTGCACAAAACATTATTTATCTGATGCTACTGTTGGCTGTTCCCTTGCCCAAAGGGTCACCACAGCAGGTCCAAAGAAAGTGGCAGCAGGAAAAACATACATTTACCAGCTCTGCATGCAGATGAACAGGTTTTTGTGTCAGCCTTAAATATCATCCCCCACAGCCATGTGACTGAACTCTGAATCATCACCATGAATGGGCAAGAAACAAAAGCCTCACAGAAAAAACATCACAAAATTCTACTAAATTCAACCCAAAAACTCACATGATCTCAAACGTATTCACTTATTCACCTTCACCATTGAAGGCTCACTGTTGTTTGTCCCCCTGCAGAGATGAACACCAAGATGCTGGATTTTGAGCAGTTCCTGCCCATGTATCAGGCCATTGCTAAGAACAAGGACCAGTGCTCCTTTGACGACATTGTTGAAGGCCTGCGCGTCTTTGACAAGGAGGGAAATGGCACAGTGATGGGAGCTGAGCTGCGTCATGTCCTCACCACATTAGGTAAGACCTGCAGAATACATGAAGTATTAGTCACGATCTATAAATCACAGTTGGCCTGCGTTCAAGTAGTTATCTGTGTAAAGGCTGTGCTTTCTGCTTCTTTCAAATGTCTATTTCTTAATTCTGTGCTTCAGTGCTAATATGTTCTTCTTTATCTTCTAGGTGAAAAGATGACAGAAGAAGAGGTGGAGACTCTTTTAGCGGGACATGAAGACGCCAATGGCTGCATTAACTACGAAGGTAGATCATTGTGCATAAAAACCTTCTTAACAACAAATAAGAATCTCCAAAAGTTTATTCTGTTCATCTGGCCGTAGCGTTTTCAGTGGGAGAAACGTTTCGTCACTCATCCAAGTGTCTTCTTCAGTGACAAATAACAAATAAGAACCAGATTATATGAGGAAAAATAATACTACTGCCATTGATTTTTACCCCTGAGCTGTAAAAGGCTGATGGGGTATTGTCATTACCCCGCTGGGCGGGCAGGCGGCATGGACCAGTGGAGGAACTAGGGTGACACATCCCTCTTCAGTGAAGTATGTGAAAATCCCCTATGCATAAATGGAGTCAACAAAATGTCCACAAAAACACAATTATGGGGGGACAGCTTTTAAGGACATAAAAGTTGCCCCCCTTGCGTGGACACCCAAGTTTGTGAATTCGGTAACTTAATAATAAGGCGACATAGAATTTTGAAATTATACCATAGGTTCATCAATTAAAAATCTTAGATGAAATCAAATCTCAAAGTCAAGTTCAAGTTTCAGTAGCTTTTGTAAATTTCTCACACGTAGCACAGGAGATCGTTTTACAGAGTGTTTGGTTTAGATGTGCTGTGGTGCCAGCTACACATATTTACCTGCTTATTGTCACATAATCTTAGTGGGACTTTGTGCAGCCTTGTGTCGGGCTAAAAACTGTGTGATATTCATTTCATCAGAGTTGGACACTTGAGTTCTCAGTTGCAGCTTTGTTGGGTATTGCCTAGAATAGATTTAAGGCTGCATTGGATGAATGTAGGGCCGCTGCACACAGTGTTTTTCTGTCTACGGAGGCCCTGAGAGGTCAAACACACTGCAACACTGAAATGCCAGCAAGCAGAATTGGGAAGAGGGGATGCACAAGTGAGAAGCTAGAAATAAACAGCTAATGGTGTTATATGAATCATAAAACACATTGCATATTCTGCATATTGTTAATGTCTCCCCAGACACAGTTCTGTCTTGTTTTGTGCACTTTTGCAGTGTTTTTCTGTTTGCTGGTGTTTTCTTAAGTTGCAGTGTTTGACCTCTCAGAGCCACCGTAGCTGTGCGACTGCCTCATGCTCACTGGCTCCTGTCTCATCGCTTTTGTCCATCATATAATATCTGGTTGAACAGAGGGTAGTGAATTAACCTTTTTTTTTTTTTTTAATGAATTGTGATGTTAGTCTGTAGATATTGAGCACTGATGGTGTTCTCTGACCTTTAACCTTTCTCTCCTGCGGTGCTCCTCAGCCCCACCTAAATGTGGCCTGCATGTAGCATTCATTCACACCTTAAGACTGCTCCCATGTTTAACGCTAACGATTTTGAGAGGGGGGGAAAAGGATTTCAGGGTGAACCAAGTGTAAACATGAGCTAAAATGCTGCAAACAGACACGAATTGTTTATTTTAATTTATCTGCAGAACTCAAACATTTCTACCACACTTTTTTTTTTTCTTCCCTAGCTGTGTTTGCCTTTTTTCATAAATCTAATTATTCTAAATAAATTCAGGCTTTTGATCCTATTTGCTGATATGGCTGGTTAGGAAATGGTTTATACCTGACTTTGTGTCTGTACTCTGAAATGCAGATTTTTCTCCATCACTCTCCACACAGAGCTCGTCCGGATGGTGCTGAGCGGTTGAGAACTTCCGAGGACCACTTCCACATTATTTTCTCTGTTGTCTTGCCCTTCTATCCATGTCATCCCTTCCCCAATAAGTCTTTTTTGTTTCTGTGACATTTTTGTGCCTTTTCTGTCAAATGTGAAGAGACACTTTCACCTCAATTTCCAAACATTCACCTGCAGGCACAATCAGTAGTATTATCCCCCCGGATTGTTTAACTTTTGTCATCTTTATCTGTCTTGTCAGTTTTCTTGTGAATGGAAATAATAATGGGATTTCTGAAAGTTTGAAATAAAAATGCTGTTTTACAAAGTGTCATCAGGCCTGTGAGTCTGGTTAAAGTCGCATTACAAGCATGATGAAAAATATTTCAATCATTTAAGTGGATATCAGATGATTTCTGTGTGTCGTGTCCTGAGCTATATGAATTAGTGATGTTAGGTTTACACATTGAGCAAAAATAAAAATCAGTTGGAGATAATTGTCTGATTAGCTAATTAGATACATCCAAATAAAGAGCATCAGCCAGGCGATGCCTCCTCGAGGTCCACCAGGAAATGCTGTGCAGTCGTTCGTCATCAGATACTTTAAGTTAGTAAGTCAACAAACCACTCTGAACAATGTCTCCTCTTCACATCTTTATTTTTCCCCAAACATTTTGTAATTAAAACCAGTTTTGACATTTTTTTTTTTTTAATACAAACTGCCAGAATAACTGTCAGCACTAATGTGATGATTTACAGAGGAAACTTTTCTACTGTATAATAATCAATGGAACTGCTGCTACCTTCGGCATAGTGAAAAACATATAGAAACTGAACGGACACTTATTTCATATCACAAAATCCACACAATGTAATAATAACACAGATAAAAGAAGTCCATTTATGCTCACAACTGTGGTGAGGACTGCAATACTGGCTTGACGGACATCGACTGTAAAGTTTCACCATCTGACTGGATTATATTTCATGATACTGACATGATGTGCAGAACAACACGTGTTTCTTCTCGTAGATTCTTCAAACAACAGATGGCACTGGAAAAAATTGTAAAAAAACAAAACAAAATAAAACTGAACGGTAACATGGTTTACAGATCCTAATGGCATGCGTTCACATACACACATGCTCACAGTCACATCTCAGACAGATCCGGCAGTCCTGTCCAAATCACACACAACTATGGAGAGGGTAAATATCAGTTACAAAGGTAATATACAGTTACAATGTTGACATATCAAAGAAAGAAGATGGCAAAAAAGAGTAAAAAATATATAAATGTATAGGATACAAAGTGAGGATATTGTTGCAGATATTAAGGACACGATTCTCCATTGTCAGCTGTTTAAGGTGCTCCCTTGTGTTTTTACAGCGTCAGCATTTCTTACATCTTTAAAGCGAAATGCACCAAGCTGCTTAAAAACATCCTCCTCACTCACCAAGAAACCACAATGAACCTCACTGAATAAATGTATGATAAACATGATTAGAAAAAACATTTTGGCTTAGCAGTTTACACAAAGTCCAAATCCAAATAAACGTGTGCGTGGTCGCTAACGGTATTAATCCCAGACTTTCTTTTCAAACAGAATTACATTCCTCACAAAAACCACAGCCTGGATGCTTCAAGTTCATTTGCACTTGCAAAACACAAAGCGCCACGGTCACGTTTTTCTCTAAGTGCTGTTGAAATGTGGGAGGGAGTAACCTCCTATAACAAAAAGAGGCCTTTTCAAGACCTCAGGTTGTCATTACTTTCAAATACTTCCCATATTATCATTAGAGTAACAAGAGAGGTGTTTGTAACAGAAAATCCAGTTTACAGTACACTTTTCCCAAACTGCATCCACTCTGCGTTAAATTTCAGTGTGGCATCTTTTGATTAGAAACATCTTCATTCCTTTCAGACTTTATACGGGTTTTAGAAACATGACACAATTGAAAACAGAGAAAAAAATCATTTTCCCAATTAGCTTTCCAAAACTGTATTTAAGACAAGAAAGAGATCATATAAGTGCTCAAGTTCAATTTCATGGTTGCTTCAAGTCTTTCAATGCGACCTACAGAAACATATTAAAAGTGCTTTTGTCTTACATATATTTTAATTAGTACCTACAGTACGAGAGGGGAGGGGGACGCTAGAGAGCGTAGGAAGTACGAGACTTCACTAGCTGTGACAAACTGTTGCAGGAAAATAAATGCAACAATTTCCAAAACACTGAAAACATGAGATGAGTCTTTTCTCTTCTTCTCACTGAGTGCCAGCATGTTGATAAGACCATCTAAGCTTACCAGATCTCCTGGTGTCAAGCTTAAAATTCCAAAGTGAGACGCAGTCGAACACGCAGGATGAAAATCTATTTTCTTCATTAGTCGGTTCAATTTGAAAAAGGACTTCTTTTCTAACAGAGAGTCAAAGGCGGATTGATATTGGTGTTTTTTTTTCTTTCTCAAATCAATTGTCCTCTTGAAAACACACAAGCAAACAAAAAAAGAAATAGAAAATGTAAAATGAGTTCTCTTCCTTCGGTTGATGACTTCTTCATTTTAGATAATACAGGCAGGATTCAAAGTGGTCAGAGTCATTCAGATTCTCAGGAAATTTGCTTTTTCTCACTGTGGAGGAGGGACCGGAGCTGAGGGGTGGAGTGTCTCTCCGGGGAGAGGGGCGGTGGGCTCTGTGAGGGGACAAACAGGAGAAAAATGTTACGTACGATTTGTAACATAGTATCATTAATTTATTAAATTTAGTCATTTATATTCACAAAATGTGAATTATGCATAATATATTATAATCTATGATATAATCATGATATATTATAATACTAGAGTTGTAGTCCAAACAATACTATAACACTGATGTGTACTTGTGAAATAAAAGAATGATTGATCTTCTCCGTGTCAACCTTAGATTCTTCAATTCAGAAATAACTCAAGACTGAGACGAGTGTTGTTTGAAAGCTAGGTTTCAGAACATTATAAGCCGTCCCAAGTCATGTTGGCATGAAATGTTTGGTATTGTTTGATCATTTGCATCATGCCAACAGTATCTCACAATCAAGACAGTGAGAAGTCCTGTTTTAATGAGTGAACTCCGTTTCAGCTTTTTGGTCTTAGTTAATAACTTGTTGACAAAGATAAGATAAACTTGCAGCTTTTAACTGTCGTTACTGCACCACTGCACAATTTCATGTATTTCACACACATTCATATTATTGAGTTTGCTTCAAGAATAAACATGTCTGTGAACATGTCCACAACTAATGAATGTAATAATTATAAATAAATATTACAACTACGGTGTACGAGGAACTGACAGCAAACGTAAATGTATCAACTACTATTAAAGCTGCTACCTCACCATGGAGTACAGATGTAGTGTTGGAGCTGGAGTGAGCAGCTGGGGTCTGACCCGGGGGACAAGGTGGCGAGGTGTGAGCGCTTGGTGGTGGCTGGGACTCGGGAGCTGGGGCTGAAGCGGCTGGTGGTGCTGGGCTGGGGGCTGGCTGTGGCGCTGGTGTGCTGGGAGCTTGCTGATTTGCGGTCAGGGCTTGAGGTGCCGGGGCCGCGGTGGCCTGAGTGGAGTGAGGGCCCCCTGCCTGGCTATGTTGCTGGTGCTGAATCTGCTGGAAGTGCTGCTGGCGAGCCCTCATCTCAGCGTATTTCAGCTGCTCCATGTGGAAGGACTGACGGTCAGCCAGCAGTTGCTGCCGCTGGTACTCCAACTGCTCACAGAGACAGACAGACATGTCTATGATTTAGGAAAACAGCATACTATACGCACTGCATTGAATGTAACTTAAGAATTTTCTTATTTTAATGCTACATATCCTTAAATTCCCCACTCACAGCCTCCCGCTCTCTGTCCATGATGGTTTCCAGCTCCTCAAAGTGTCGCAGTTTAATCTCAAGCTTCTTCATTTGAGTTTCCACCAGCAGAGCCACCAGAGATTTGATCTTCCTCTCTTCCACTGCAGCCAAATGCTGTGAGGAGAAAGAAGAAGAAGATTAGAGAAAATAAAAACAAAAAAAGCTGAAGATTGAAGATACGACAAGTTAAGACCTTGACTCAATTAATTTTACCTTGGCCTTGACAGCAGCAGCTGCTAGAGCGGAGGCAGCAGCAGTGGCCAGGTTCCCCTCTCCCACATCACGCTCCACCTTAGCTTTCCTTTCTCCTTCACTCTCCCCTTCCCTCTGTCCCTCCTCTGTTCCCTCTTTTCCATCCTTCTCCTTCTCCCCATCACCTATGAGAAACAAAAGTTTAATGTTTTTCACTGTTGACCAAAACCTTTATGTCTGCAACGTCTTATGAAGACAAAACCCTTTTGTACCCATCTCAGACTCTGTTTTGTCTGCCTCCCTCTCTCCTTCAGGTTCTCTTCCTCTTTCTTCTTCCTTCTTCCCATTCTCTGCCTGCTTTTCCTCTTCCTCATTCGCTCCATCTTTAGTCTCCTGTGTGGCAAAGTAAACAGCACAATATGATCCACAGAACTTTTACAGCAGAGATAATATATATATATGTTTATAATATGACATTCTATTATGTTACAGTGAATTCTCATCATACCTTGGCCTCTCGTTTCTCCTCATTAGACTGGTTGTCACTCTTGCTTTCATCACTGCTTTCATCTGTAGAGAAGGCAAGCCACAACCTTTCAATGCGCTTTTTCTGACTACTCAACTTTTACAATCATTATTTTTAATTTTCTTTGTAGTGCAGCGTTCCAAAATTTATGCTGTGTGCATTTATCCTACCAGGCCTCTCTCCCTCCTCCAGGCCGGTCCCTGCGATGCCACTGCCTTCCAGGCCATACAGAGGGTCCTGTCTGCCACTGACCCTCGCTGCTTCCTCCACCCGCCGCACATGAGCCTCCACAAGCGCAGCTGGAACCTCCTCCTTCATACGCGAAAACTCCTCTGAGCAGGGAGCGATAAATCACAATTAATGATGTGAAGCAAAAACAAGGACACTGATGGATTAGTCACCTCTAGTAGATTGAAAATGAACAAAATCGTTGCCTGAACAAAAGCGGTCTTATGAATGGCATGTACAGACATTTGGAGCTTCAGTGATACAGGATTTGGTCAAGTGTTGGAAAGGTGTTGTTTAACATTTAATGGTCTCACTGTAGAAAATTAAAATGTATTTTGCTGTCTTAATTTTTATCCTATTGGATTATTTACTGGTTGATGTTTTCAGTGCCCTGTTGCTTCCTCTTTTTCCCATTCAGGCACTTACTATTAGCTCAAACTGTAACAACACAAAGAGACCATTTTTGTTTTCTACAGAGTTGGGAAATTTCAAATGGAGTTACTTCTCACCCAGAGCAGACTTGGCTGCGGCCGAGGCCACACGTGGGTCGACTACAGAGGCGAGGAAGGCCACGGTGCTCATGACAGGGTTTCCTGCTTGGCTGAAAGGTACCGGCTGATAGGCAAGTGGGCCCAGGGAAGAAGAGCTGTCCTCCAAGTACGGGTCTTCAATGGGCAACCGCAGGAAGTGCAGGATACACTCATCCTGCGTACGGCTGCCCACGTGTTCGGACACTTTGTTCCAGTCGTCCTTATACATTTCCAAACCCTGAGGGAAGTAAAACCTACATTTAGCTCCATCTTTCCATGATGACATTTCCCAGTGTGGTATTACAGTGGCTGCTTTTACACTCTCTGATCATGTTTAAAACACTGAGTGTACCTCAAGTAGTAGTAGTGTTTCTTGCTCTGTCCACTCCCTCATGGAGCTGGCTGCACTCTTGCTCTGCACACAAAACATCACCATCACCACCATTAAACCGCCGATATTATGGTGAGTAAACAGAAACTATTCATTCTGTTATCCACCCTCCTGGACTTGTACCTTTGCAGAGCTTGTCTTCTTGCTGTACATGTCGGTCCGCAGCCCAAAGTTTTGCAGATCTGCTGGCTTGTCCTTCACTTTGTCAGGGAATGACATCATCTGCTGGGTGGCAGGGGTCTACAGGGTCAAAAAGGAACATATGTAAAACAACGTTGAAGATGTGTGCGCACGTGTCCATGCGTGTGTGTATACAAACCTGAGATGTCTTGGGCTGCAGGGGCACCAGGCTGGATGGAGTGTCTGCCAGGACGTGGAAGTGCGAGGTGGGGGGAGGACCCATGGGTGTGGGCCGACTCTCAGAGTCCACCTGGTAGTTGATCAACCCCCACTGCTCCAGAAATGCGTGGACTCTGTGGGGGGAGAAAATGTCCGGCGTATTCGTCTCAGGCAGTAAGTGATTTTACAAACACTGGTTAGAAACACCTATCCTCCCCTTACCTCATGATTGCACACACATCTCCTGCCAGATTCCTACGGCAGGCAGTGGAGGTCAGGTACTCCTGAGGATTCAGTCTGTAGGTGTCAATCATGAAGTTCCTGTATGCTAGATAACTGAAACAAAGAGGCTTTTAAATATCTGACAGATAAACAAATTTAAATGATTGAGCACTGTGTTGTGCACTGATCAAACACTTACATCTCAGGCGTTTTGGATTTGTTCTTCCCATTGAAAAACTCTGGCAGGGCTCGGCGCTCAATGGCATGAACACTGGAAGAAAAACAGATGCAAGTATGCAACACAAATTTCCCTCACTCATGGATGACCCTTAAAACGTTCTAATACTACGTCGTGTGGCGCTGCTTTTCATTTCAACGAGTTCACTTTTCTTTTCCTCATTCTGTTCTCACATGGGAAAAAAGCATTTTTATTCTTACCTGTTATAGTCAAACCAGGCTGCGTAGCTCGGAATGATGATGTGATGGGTTTGCTCAGTCACGTTGTCCTCGTGGAGGTCTGAGCCTTTCACTGGCTCGCCCTTCACACTCGGGGAGCCTTCCTCCTCTTCCTGTTGTTCATACAAACATACAGTTGGGCTCACCAACACAGAATTACAGCCATGATTTTGTCATATGTACTATTAATTGTTAAAGTACCTTTCCTGTTGTTTCCATGGACTCGTCTTCTTGCTCATCTGTTAAATCACACAAAAGAGACGCGTGCTCAGTGCTTTATTACTGGAAATTATTGATGAATAACAGCTGAACACAACAAGTCTTTGCCATTTTTGGTGAAGCATTTATTAAACTGGTTGGCGGTGGTTAAATATGATTGTGTAGGTGAAGCTCACCCAAATCTGTCCCTCCTTTAACTGGGGTGGAATCAGAGTCCTTCTTGGTGTTATCTGCAGGAAGACAGAATTGGCTTAATTATTATTTTAAAAGAGGACCCATTAATATCTATATATATCTATATATGTCAATGTATATATATATATATATATATATATATATATATGATGTGTTTTCAAAATATATGTAGACTTGTATACTTGTCTTTGCTGGGTTTCCCTCTTCAGATGCTGGAACAGGTGAAGCTTCATCCAAATCCTTGGACAGGTCCTCCTGTTCCTCCTCCCTCTGACCCCGTTTAGACTTGGTGTACGGGGTCGTTGGTCTGTTGACACGCACACAAAGGGAACAAATGTGTATTGCATTATTTTTCATAACCCTCTGTTTTTTTTCTCCAACAGGGAGTCGAAGAACATCATCATGCATCAGGACGTGACTCTTAACAAACCCTTTTTTGGTGTTCTTCTTCTTGCTCTCCTGAGGTGGTGGGGTTGGGGAGGGTGATGGCGAGCGCTTCCTCTTCTTGGCGCTGCCAGGTTTCTTGTCCCTCCGCTCGTCTGGTGTGGTCACCTCATCTGTCAGGGTCTTGGCGGAGATCCTCTTCCTCTTAGGACAGCCCTCTCCAACCTCATAGTCCTCCTCGTTCATCCACTCGTTATACTGGTCCAGATCTAAAATCCACTTTGCATGGACCTGTAAATAAATAATAAATAAATGATAAATAAATAAACCAATTATTATCTGCCCAGAAGTGAAATATTTTCAGCAATCATGTCAACCACCAGGATGGTAGAGGAGGAAGTGGAAGGAGGAAGACCTAAACTGAGTTATAATAAAGTTGTAATAAAGTTATAATAAAAGACTGAAACTCATGATATTAACCTCTGTTATTAAAGACTTCATTTTGCAGAAAAGAACAAGGACAAATTAAAATTCAAGCTGAAATCAAAAAGGTTTCCAAAAACATACAGATGTATCTGTAACATTTAAGTGCTGCACAGTGGACAAATAAAAAAAAAGATCCTTGAATTTAAATACTGCAAGTATCATGTAGCATTAATAAAGCGGTCAAATACTTGATTAAACTCAGGGAGTATTAGAAAATCTGCTGTTTAAATTCATACAGACTGACACAGACAGAAAAAAAGCAACAACAAATACCTTCCTGGGCTTTTCTGGGGAGGGAGGATCTTCTACCGCAGCCTCAATTTCACTGGCTGCGATCCAGGTATCGTAACTAAACAGTGAAGGGAATGAGGTTAAAGCTCGCATTAGGTGGGAAAAGCACAAGTTTGGCCATGTAACACCACAGCAGGAGAGGTAATGTCAGCTTAACCTTCTAAAAACCAAAGATGTATTGAGAAAATAAGACAAGTAGATAAAAGTGAGCTGCACAGTGCTCAGAACAAACCTGTCAGGAAAATATCCCCAGTGAAGCAGCACTTGCTTGTCTCTCTTCATCACAGGACGAACCCACTCCTCTGGACCAAGAAGATCGGACGATGTTAGCGCAAATCTGACTCGTGCAGTAAAACTTGTAACAATGCCTACCGAGACAAAACCTCACCTTCCTCCAGACTGGCAGGAATAGGCACAACAACGTGGGAGCTGGAGGCCTTGTCTTCGGTTACTGAGCCCTGCAACACAAGAAAACATGAGTATAACCATTTGAATGTAAATTAAAGCTGTCTGTAGTAAATGATCTGCCTGAAAGGCTCCTTTTAAAACACACCTGATGTCTTTTGATGATGTCTTTCAGTTTCCCCAGCAGCTTTGGCTCTATGTCAGGACTCAGGTAGATGACGGGCCTAGTCAGACAGTTGTTCTGGAAGAATTGGAGCAGATACATAACTTACACGACTACATTTGCGAGCATTGATTCAAATAATCAAGAAGAATCACAAAACAATACAATAATCTAAACTCAGTTCTGCCCAATATTAGTTTTGCTATAAGCTTATTGGTGCAGTCTTCCATAACAGTCCCAGTTTCTCATGTGCCCTCTTTGGAATATTAATTGCCCAGTACTTGATTAAAAGTAGAAATCACCATGCCACAGCAGATGAAGAAATCTAGATGATCTTGGAAAACTGCAGGACTGATTAAGTAGGATTTCTGTGGATGTCTTTCAGTACATCTATGTGTAATGATCAGGCAGCTTGGTTCCCAGACTCTTTTGAAATTGAGCATAACCAAAGGACACGGTGTTCACTTTGCTATCATTTAAATTTAATGCCTGCAGTAGGAAAAACCATCAAAAATTTACTCCTGTTAGATATTTAATCAAAATATGGCCTGAAATTTTCTACTGTCCATTGACAACCATAAAAGCACTGCTGCAAAACTCACCTGCACTAAGGACTTCTCAATCGTCATGAACATCTCCACATTTCGGTCCATCCTCGACGGATTCTGGAAGTCAAACCTGCGCCTACCAGGAGTTTAGACTGGAGTTACACACGAAACGGCAACATAGCCAATATCCAACTGAGCACCGTAACTTAACAGCCACTAGCCCAGACGCCTAAACTCAGCTAGAAAGAAAGTCTTACCATCCTTGGTCACTTTTGAACTTGTAGGCTGCAGCCAGGATGTGGCAGAGAGCCCCTCCTGACTTAAAGTCCAAGAAGCATTTCATCTGCAGGGATACAACTCAACACATTCAGAATAACAGCAGTTTAAATTAGGTATCTATTTTTGAATGTAACAGATATACAGATGTTTAAGACACGTACCGGCAGCTTGGTGAGCGGAGGGTTACTGACATGTCGACCAAACACCTCCTCCTGGAACTGGAGCAGCTGGACCACCAGGCTGGACAGAGATTTGTTGGTGGGGGGCTCGGCCTGGATGTACTGTGCGCAAACACATGAAAATAAACTCAACTGTGCTGCTGGATGCCTTTATCGGATATCTCAAAGGAAGGACATTTCAGTGAAAACTGCGACACGGATTGGTAAACGGGGAGGGGATGGAGTCACAAATATCGCTAACCTTTCATTTTTATCACTGTTTACTAAAAGTGTTGTTTTTTTTTATTCGATTATTGTGTTTAAACACCAGCGCAGCGCTCAGTGTTATTCAACACCGGACATTGCTTCAGTCAGCGCGGCGCGCCACAGAGCCAACATCTGGATCCGAGCTGCCTCACCGTTAGCCCATTAGCTTACTAGCTAGCTAGCGAGCTGGCCGGCTAAAGTCACCCTTCAACAAAAATCCATCCTCTGAGGTCAGACTGTGTGCTTGTTTTAGATCGGTTTAACTATAACAGTGCTCAGAGAAGCTGCCGTTAGTGGCTGCATCTGATGCAGCTGTTGGCTCAGCATCCTTTTGTATCCCGGCTCGAGTGAATCAAACAGCTGGACGCTCAGCAGCACCCTCCCTCCTCTCTTTGTCACTGCCTCTGCCCAATAGGTAAGTGGCCATATTTCAACGTGAAAAATGGAAGGTGTCTCTGTAGGATAGCAAAACATGCGGTCGGTACCTTTTTGTAATTCTTTCCCAGCCAGACGCGGACATTATCAAACTGAGAAACGGTATCAGACGCTTCGAAATATTTTACATTCGGGCCGCCGTCTTTCTTCCGCACCGCCATCTTTGCCTGCAGACAACTAGTCGAAGTTGCCTGCCGCCCAGCGACCACAGCGCGAAACTGCAGCTCCCGGACAACACAGAGACTGTAGTGACAACCAAAGTACAACAGGGGGCGCAGCGGTGTAGATAATGTTTTTTGTCCTTCAACAATACTATTATAAAAATGTTTATGCTACCCTCTCAGAACACACAGACAGACAGATAGATAGATTTATTAGTGCTTTAATATTGCAGTTTGGTGATCTGGAGCTGATCTGGTAACTAACTGCTCTTTTATTTGTACAAAAAAATGAGTAATTTAGTAAAATTGAGAATAAAGTAGACTAAAACTGACAGCGAGATCTCAAGCTTGTTAACTTCCCTACTTTCTGTGTTTAAAAATTAAAGCACTCATTTTTACCCTATTCTTGATTTTATCATACTTTCGTCAAACAGTCAGAAATTAAATTGAGACCAATTAATAAGGTGACTTTAAAAAAAATCATGTCCGGTAATGGATCAATTCGGCTGTCAGTGCATTTGAAGGGAGTCTTACATAAGAGAGTCCGGTGGATCCTTAGGTCATCAAAAGCAAACTTCAGCAGATCTTTAAGTTATACTGAAGCCAGTCTATGTTTGTTTGTTTTTTTGTGTCAGTAAAAGCTCAACAAATGTGGAACACACTAATGAACAAATCCCCAGGCGTGTGTAAAATAGTTTGATGCCTGTGCCTGTTTGTAAAATTCACCTTATGCATCCACTCTAGAAGGGATGAGGAGGCTCATTATGCCAGTGCCCTGAATGGGCTACAGGGTGAGTCTAAAATAAAGCACTTACCTGTAAATGTGTGTGGGGAAAAAATGAAATGGCAGTGATTGACCTCCTTAGCAGTTAAATAACCCCCTGCAACAGGATGTCAGTAAGAGTGCTCACGAGACACTCAAGAAAGAAGGCAGGCAAGTGGTATTTTTTTTTTATAATCTTTTATTGAACTGTGAAAAATAAAAATGGAAAACGACAATTTCTGATCCAGTGCAACAAAAAGTGAGTAAATCCTGCTATTTGATGGTAATTCACATGAATCGGATATGTGTTTTATGCACTAAGTCAGTGATTTTAACTTAAATCATGAAAGCACTTACATGTTTCCAGCAGGTGTCCGGTCTCTATTTAACCTCTAGTTTTCAGTGTCATCAGAATCAGAATACTTTAATAGTCCCTAAAGAAATGATGTATATCATGTGTTATGTGATTGTGGACAAATTAAATCAATTCCCCTCCTCAGCCTGGCGATAACTATAGGAAATGCGTTTGGAGGTGTTATCTTAACTTGGGGGTTAGGATCTCTCAATGGATTTTCAATCATCTATAAAAATAAAATTATTTTAACTTTGTCTGTTTGTTGTCCTTTTTTCATCTTTGTGTGTGTTTAGTAGGACTTTAAGTTTTTTCTTTCAATCCTCCAAAAACTACTCAAATGAACAATCTTATATAAACTCACTGTGTGGTAAAACCGAGCAGTATTTTGTATGTACCGCATGAGGAGTCTGAACTGTGCAGTGCTTCATTTAAAAAGGTCATGTGGGGAAAAGGTGGTGAGCATTATCAGAATTTGAAAGTTCAAATTAGATTCCAGATTTGGTTCAGCTAAGTGCCAGAGTAGATATTTTTTTCTGCTATTCCCTATTATGTTGAACACTTTGATATTTTCCTCTGGTCACCTTTTATGTCTTCTTATAAAGTACTTGTTTTAAATCAAAAATACATATGTAAATATGTGTTCAATTGCTGCAGTAAAAGAACTAAAAATTGCACACATGTCACAAGTTTAATGTTGCATGGATACAAGACTTTTAATTACACAACATATTCAGTACGTGTATATATATATATATATATATATATATATATATATATACATATTAGGGGTGCAACAATACACAAAATTCACGGTTCAGTTTGATACTTTGTTCATGCTTTTTTAATTTGTCATTTATTAAAATTATAAATATATATTTTAACTCAAAAGTACAGTTTTTAAATTTAATGTTGCTGAAACAACAAAGTAATAAAAAAAATAAAACTATCTGATCAAGGAATCACTCATCTTTGGAAAAAGAGAGTTTATTACAGAGAAATGGCGCTTTCCAAAATAAAAGCTATACTATACGCTTCTTCTGGGCTATATTCTCAGCAGCATATTAAACATATGAGGTCCCCATAAGGAGAATCATGTGCTAACGGCTGTCTAAATGAGTTGGGTAAAGTTTGTAGCATGTGTGCTTGTTGTTTTTGTCTACTACCACTTGTCTTTGCACTAGGATGATGTCAGAGTAAATGTGCAGTCATATTCATTTTGTTCCCACTAGTGCTGTCAGCGTTAATTAAAATGACGTTAACGCCACAACACGGCAAATCTCCGTTAACGAGCTACCTCAGATCGCCCCGTGTGTGGGGCTGGACAGCGTCAACATGTTAACGAGCAAACTGCGCTAACGCAGTAGTTCCCACCCATGTAATTGAGCATTGCGTGGCACATCCGACATACTGTTTTACTTTTGTCCATGAAGCGCTTACTTCATACTTCACATGAAGACCAAAATAGTTCCAAAGGCCACATCTGAATGAGGGTGGGGGAGGTTCAATTTGCCATGTTGCAACGAGCTTAGCTTCTGTCTTGCTAGCTTGCGCTGCGCTCAGTGGATCTGCGCTCGACAGTGCAGCCTAGGCGGAGTAGTCGAACGCAGATTCACTGAGCGCTCAACACAGACAGCATCGTCAGAAGAAAAGTTGATAAAATAAATTAAAAATTTTGTATTGTTCGATACATATGCGTACAGAACCAAAAGCACTGTATCGAACGGTTCAATATCGATCGTTGCACCCCTAATATATATATATATATATACATATATATTGTCTATATATATATATATATACAAAAGTCTATATATATAGACAAAAGTCTATATATATATGTGTGTGTGTATATATACAAAAGTCTTTTATGTGAGAGCAAATTCAGCAGCCATTAAAGTTCAGAAATAACTGAGCAAAATATAGATATGTCAGACTTTTTTCATGTTCCTGACCTTTAAACTGGTCCTCGTTTAGTCAGAGGCTGAATTAACCTTCATTAACAAAGAATAGGTGTGTGTGTGTGTGCATGTGTGTGAATGTTGCCTGACCCAGACTAATTTGCGAAAGTCCACAGACACCACTGGGCAGAGTAGCGCTCCTTGAACTAGTATTCCTCAGACTCTTGGTGTGTTTGTATTTGCTCAGGAGCGTGTGCGTGTGTGTGCATATCTTTGTAATGGTGCGTGTTTGTGTGTGTGAGCGTTGTACACAGGGCTGCCTGTGCTGAGGGAGAGAGAGTGAAGCCTATTGATTATTTTAATCCTCCTATTTGTGAGTCTGTGATCCTCTCGGCTCAGCCTTCCACAGGGGGATTGCTAATGGGGCTGAACGCTTCCCTCCTCAGCCCTCTCCTCTCCCTGTCCAATTAACTTAACGCTGGAATCTGCAAGGAGGGAGTGCTGGGACTCAGAGGGAGGGAGACACTGCCGAGATACATGCCCAACAACCCCCCGTGCAGCATTCCCCTTACCTACTGTCCACATTCAGCAAGAACCTCCTCGTTCTGAATAGTATAAGCGCTCACCTTTAATTAAAGATCCATCTCCTTGTTTTTATTCCAGGGAGGTGAGACTCTTTCATGTTTCAATGTTTCACTTTCAGTGGGTGGCTTCGGAAAGGGCCAGAAGCAGCAGCAGGTGAAGAAACAAGTCTGATAATGGGAAAGCTCTCTTCAAACAGGTTGCTGTAGCAGCAATTAAGACAAATCTTTGACATTTCAATAACTATTTGCAACACTAGTACGTTCAGCTCACTCATGAAGAATTTTAGGCATCAAGCTTTTTAATTATAAACCTGAAACAAAGGTATTCACCAGGCATTGTTTGATGCAATTACATTTTATATACAGGCTCCTCTGTCTACACTGGATGTTTGTAGGCAGTGCAAAAGCAACCATGTACAAACCACAGCGCATTTTTCTTATTCATATTATTTTTGATCAATAGTTGAATTTTGTGCTTAGTACAAAAAATGTTAGCATGCTAACATGGATGGAAAAACCTTCAAAACATCAACATGTTAGCATTCGAAGCCTGTTTGGATGTTAAAGTTAGCATTCAGGTCAAAGCAACACTTTAAAAAAAATCAAAATATTGTAAAAACAAACATGTCTACGTAAAGAAATACTGCCTGTTAAAGATATGGCAAATTTTTTTTTAACAGAACAAAATAGATCAGAATATCAAATATGTGCCCATTTGTCAACATTGTGTGGCTATGGATGCCTGTGGCTGACATGCTCCTGCTTAACCAACTCACTAAATTTGGAATACCTTATTCTTGTGTATGTTTTGCTTTGGGGATTTACTGCCACTAAAATCCTACAAAGAGAAACGCACAGCTAAAAATGTCTACAAATACATGTAGTTTACAGTAAAATCAATGTTTTTGCAATTCCACCTTTACAGTGCTTATTATGCTGACCAATTTGCACATTGCCAGAAATGTAAACTCAGTTAAATTTAATTTTCCACATTTGCACGATAATTTGCAAAGCTCATAAACCCATAATTTATTCACAATAGAACACAGAGAACTTATTAGATGCAGTTTAGAATTGTCTTGCTGAAATATTATAGGCCTTCCCATCCTGGTGGGAGCACATGTTGTTCTAAAACCTATAAATACATTTCAGCATTTTTGGTGCCATTCCAGTTGTGCCAGCTGCCAATTCAATAGAAAATGATGCATCCCGTACCATCAAAGATGCAGAATGGTCCCTCTCTTCTTTAGACAAGACCTGTTCTCCATGTTTTCCAAAGAGATTTGTCTGTACACAGACCAGTTCTCCACTTTGTCTCAGTCCAGATCTCAGAGATGATGGTGGTGTTTGAGGATCCTGTTGAAGCTTTAATCTGCATTTGTGTATGGCACAGCAAACTGTGTTCACAGAAAATGATTTCTGGAACTGTTCCTCAGCTCGTGCAGTGATTTCTATGCCTGTTTTTAATGCAGTGCTGCCACAGGGCCAGTGATTTCACACAGATTGCACACAGAGATTTCTCCAGATTCTCTGAATTTTTTGACATTATGCAATGTAGATGATATTGAAGAGATATTCAGTCTTCAAACTTTTATGTTTAGGACCATTGTCCTAAAATTGTTCAGCAGTTTGTAGATACCGTTTTGGGTTTTTGTTGCAGATTGATGAACATTTGCCTATTTTTACTTCTGAGAAACTGTGCCACTATAAAATGTTCTTTTTATACCCAATCATGTAACAGATGAACTAATAAGTTTTATTACTCCAATCTAATTAACCTTTTTTAATTACCACCTACTTTTCCAGCCTTTTGCTAATATGAGCTAATATTTTTCACAGGGCAGATTTGCTAAACAGAGAAAGTTAAATAGTGCTCATAGGTATAGTTAGTTGTACAGGTGATTTTAAAAAGTTGCAAAGCTGTATTTTAAACACAGGTGTAGACAGATTATTATTATTGATGCAAATACCAGTAAGCATTAGGAAACCAGTTTGCTTGTTTTAAAGATTCTCCTCTCTCTATTTTGTGCCTTGAGAAAGGAGCATGCCAATTTTTTTTGGAGTTAGGGTTGTATATTTTTAAATATACAATATATATATATATATATATATATATATATATATATATATATTTTCTGTTCTTCTTTTTCATATTTATATACAAAAAGTGCAAGACAGGAAGCCTCTGCATATTATGCAGTCAAGCAGGGACACACACACACACACATTGTTGTTCAACATTTTGAGAGAGTTGTGCATCTCAAGGCAACTGTTGCAATATTATGTGAGCAAATAACTGAACCTGAAAAATGTGTTAGACCTCAGTGCTGCAAAAAAAAAAAAAAAAGGAAAATTTTTTTTTTTAACATATAAAAAACACCCTGAAAACTTCAAAGAAACTTTATCATAACAGGTCTGCAACAGCTTCTTTGTTTTCCTGTGGAAAGAAGACAGAATAAAAGCAATGAAGAAAGCACTGGTTCCGCCTGACAGTAAAATCATCCTGAATCTTCTTTTTTTTAATTGTAGTTCATGGTCTCAGCTCGCAAAGAACAGTGAGAGCAATGGATCTTTACTGCTCGGGAACAGAGGTAGCAGTGCCAGAAAACACACACAGTAGGATGCATCGTGGCGCAGAGGTTAAATGAAGCTACACATGGGGGATGTCTGTGTACAATATACGACATTAAGATGGGTTTTTTTTTTTTTCAATTTCACCACAAGACTAAAAAGAGTAAAAATAATCCACATCCAAATATCTGGGTATGGTCATGCTACCTCAATAATAACGTCTCCTTCACACGTTTTAAAATGAAGCTCTCTACTTGCACGGCACTAAACTCTAACAAATGTGTTAAAAAGAGTTTTACGTTCAAGGTATATTATTAAAAAATGTTAAAAAATTAAACGTGAAAATTCGGATCCATTGAAATATTACAATTTTTGTGGATGCAGAGTTTCAATTACACCGTGTCATGCTTCTGTCATTGATTCCCACCATACAGAATTCATCTTGGTCTTAGTTTTGTGGCCTTTTATTTACAAGGGTCAGTAACATCCAGTTACACACAAAGATTCGTAGTCACTATTTGCAACATAAACGTGTGCATTTCATTAAGTGAGTATGCACTAACATTGTAAAGACAATCCCTCTTATAAGTAGTGTGTCTGATTTCGATTTGCATGACGTGGACCATCTTCTTCACTTAGCTTAACAAGGGAAAACCATCTCATGCATAAAAAAATAAAAATAAATTGATAGTATAAGGCACAGAGAACCTATAGGTATGGCACATGGCAGTAACATCAAGAGATTTTTCACATGGATACATTCACATTAAAATTAAAAAGAAAAAAGCTTCACATTTTGGGAACTAGACTGGGAAACTGTTTTTCTTGCAATCACACATTTACAACCGCTTCACTCTTGTGATTGGCCTGCTGTGAGGAGGTAGGGAGGCTCTCTCTTTTTTTAAATCCATTGCACAATTTCAGCAGAGCATTGGCTCAGGCAGGCCATGAAGTCAAGCTCAGCTGCAGTCCTGACACATCAGCTGATCTCGGTGCCGGTCAGCATCAACTGATAGTGTTGTTTAAGCTGCTTTAGCTTGCGCATCTGCAAGCCGCTTTGCCACCCACCTCTCATCCCGTCATGCATCAGTGTCCTATCTGTCGTTACTGATGCCTGCTCTGTTCTGTATGAGGGTCTTCCTGCTGCTCTCCCTGCTTTACGCTTTCCACATATGTGAGTTGAAGGGTGGAGAGACTGATTTCTCGGCAGAGCCATGCCACGAAAAAAACATTTCTGCAGATAGAAAAAACACAATCTATCGAATTTAGTGGCCATGACTGAAGAAGTGGGTAGAACATTATGGAAGCCTTCATGTGAGACTCTCTAAAAAGAAATAATATCAATTCTAAACCTCACTATGACAGCCGGCTTTTAACACAATCCATCAATCTCAACATTTACAGTGGGGCAAAAAAGTATTTAGTCAGCCACCGATTGTGCAAGTTCCCCCACTTAAAATGATGACAGAGGTCAGTAATTTGCACCAGAGGTACACTTCAACTGTGAGAGACAGAATGTGAAAAAAAAATCCATGAATTCACATGGTAGGATTTGTAAAGAATTTATTCGTAAATTAGGGTGGAAAATAAGTATTTGGTCACCTCAAACAAGGAAAATCTCTGGCTCTCACAGACCTGTAACGTCTTCTGTAAGAAGCTTTTCTGTCCCCCACTCGTTACCTGTATGAATGGCACCTGTTTGAACTCATCATCTGTATAAAAGACACCTGTCCACAGCCTCAAACAGTCAGACTCCAAACTCCGCCATGGCCAAGACCAAAGAGCTTTCGAAGGACACCAGGAAAAGTATTGTAGACCTGCACCAGACTGGGAAGAGTGAATCTACAATAGGCAAGCAGCTTGGTGTGAAAAAATCAACTGTGGGAGCAATCATCAGAAAATGGAAGACATACAAGACCACTGATAATCTCCCTCGATCTGGGGCTCCACGCAAGATCTCATCCCGTGGGGTCAAAATGATCATGAGAACGGTGAGCAAAGATCCCAGAACCACACGGGGGGACCTGGTGAATGACCTGCAGAGAGCTGGGACCAAAGTAACAAAGGTCACCATCAGTAACACACTACAACGGCAGGGAATCAAATCCCGCAGTGCCAGACGTGTTCCGCTGCTGAAGCCAGTGCATGTCCAGGCCCGTCTGAAGTTTGCCAGAGAGCACATGGATGATACAGCAGAGGATTGGGAGAATGTCATGTGGTCAGATGAAACCAAAGTAGAACTTTTTGGTATAAACTCAACTCGTCGTGTTTAGAGGAAGAAGAATACTGAGTTGCATCCCAAGAACACCATACCTACTGTGAAGCATGGGGGTGGAAACATCATGCTATGGGGCTGTTTTTCTGCCAAGGGGACAGGACGACTGATCCGTGTTAAGGACAGAATGAATGGGGCCATGTATCGTGAGATTTTGAGCCAAAACCTCCTTCCATCAGTGAGAACTTTGAAGATGAAACGAGGCTGGGTCTTCCAACATGACAATGATCCAAAACACACCGCCCGGGCAATAAAGGAGTGGCTCCGTAAGAAGCATTTGAAAGTCCTGGAGTGGCCTAGCCAGTCTCCAGACCTCAACCCCATAGAAAATCTGTGGCGGGAGTTGAAAGTCCGTGTTGCTCGGCGACAGCCCCAAAACATCACTGCTCTCGAGAAGATCTGCATGGAGGAATGGGCCAAAATACCAGCTACTGTGTGTGCAAACCTGGTAAAGACCTATAGTAAACATTTGACCTCTGTTATTGCCAACAAAGGTTATGTTACAAAGTATTGAGTTGTATTTTTGTTATTGACCAAATACTTATTTTCCACCCTGATTTACGAATAAATTCTTTACAAATCCTACCATGTGAATTCATGGATTTTTTTTTCACATTCTGTCTCTCACAGTTGAAGTGTACCTCTGGTGCAAATTACTGACCTCTGTCATCATTTTAAGTGGGGGAACTTGCACAATCGGTGGCTGACTAAATACTTTTTTGCCCCACTGTAAGGTGGGCAGATAGCATGTCAAACTAACTACTTCAGCTATTCGACTGCATCCCATGATCTTCATATGGAAAAATCACCATATTTCCCAAACTATCACTATTTAAAGAGGAAAGATTTGCGTGTCGCCCAACAGGTGAGGCTGTAGAAGAAGCCTCAGCTCATTAGCAGGATATGATGAGGCGGTGTCAGGATAAATCTCGAAGCTAAATCTCAGTATTGACATATTGGGTTTGTTAAAGGTCTGTTATCAACATCTCAAAAGCCCTCCTCCTCCCTCTTGCAGGAGTCAGAGACTGTGCAAGTCATACCATTAGTAACATGATGCTTTTACACCTCAGCACAAAATAAAGGGCAAGCACAGGCGTGTATGCGGCATCAACACAGACATACAACACACCGGATTATGACAATAAAGTTGGCTCTAATATAAGCTCTGATCAATATATTCATGACTTTTCTTGTTTGACGTCTACGGCCGTATTGAAAATCCATCTCACGGTAAAGGCGAAAGGCCGCACACTTCGGTTGACAGTCTACATTCAGATATCATTCCAGTCGATTTCAGAGCGGTGGCCGGGACGATCATCCTCTCTCAGAACGACAAGTAAATTTCACTTAACGCGTGGACACTCGCGTGTGTACAGGCAAACGTGTGCATATGAAAAAGATGTATTTAAATTGTGTTTTAGCCATGCTTACACATACTGTACATGGCACATAATAGTGATCACACAAGTGTATTATATTGAGTAAATGTTATCTGGTAATATGTACAATATTATACTCATTTTTACACAAATTCTCTTCAAGCTCTATCTATTATTAGGTCATATTATTACAATGTTTCATTTACTGAAGGGCAGTTAAATGACAAATTACATTATGGCAGTGTTAGATGAAGAAAGGAGATGAAACTTTTTGCTTGATTACAGAGGGGGAGTATAGGAATGTGAGGACATTGTCAGTCAGGGTAGATGAGGAAGCCGGAGAAAGTGCTGTATTTGTTGGTGTTTCCCCCGTGAACTTTGCCCCCGTCCAGCTGCACGCACACTTCATCCCCCACGTCCAGGTGCAGGATAACACTGTTGGAGGCATAGTCGTAGTTCTGATCTGCGTCTTGAGCGATTGCACTGGCCCTCACCTGCGAAAAAGCACAAGTAAGGAATTGATAGGCGGCCAAAATTGAAAAAAGACCATTAAAGAAGGAAATGCCACGTGGAAAGCAGACGTTTGATGTCACGAGTGTGTTTTGCAGACATATTGTTGTCTGCGGTGAGGCTGAATCATGTTTTCGTGGGCGACAATGGTCTGCACGCACTCTCAACAAGGCAGGAAACAGCAACTCTTCTTTCATGCTGACACAACCTGCTTTTTTCAGAGAAATTAAAGATCAGTATTAGCTAAAATGTAACTATGCTGAACATCCATTACCTGAACATTTGTGTAAATAAAAAAATTACTGTTAAAAATATTTTCTGTTTTTCTAACAGCTTTTATGTATATAATCATAAACCTACTTATAGACACCAAATGTGATTTTCAATGGCTATTTTTTAATATTTCATCTTCAGTATCCAGTCTCACCTACAAGTTTCTACAAATCTCTCTTTTTAATTGGAGGTCTCCTCTTATAGCCTTCAAACACTAATTATCGCCTGCAGAGGAGACATGTTCACCACTGCCATCTAAATGTTAATTAACTAGTCAGCATGACACAACTATGGACTTCACACTAGTCAAAAATGTGTTATACAGTCCAGTTATCTAATCCAACATGTTAAGAACGCATTTACTTTTATTTATATTTAAATTCGTTGTTGATAATAACTGAAATTCCTCTATTTTTTTTTTTACATTTTCCCTTTAACACTTTTATCCTTTTCACCACATTATCTCACGTACAACCAGTTTGTTCACTACTGCTGTTTTATTTCCTGTTTCACTCTGTGATCGTGGTGTAATGTAATCAGTGCTGATGCCTTCCTGTCCACTGGGTAGATAAATGAGATGTGCAGTGATCTTTGGCCTCACACTTCCGTCTCAGACCACCAGCTTTTTTAGTCACCATCAATTTTTTATTTTTTTTCCAGAGGATTGTTGCTGTCACACCTGATCCACCTGTTGCTGAGGACAGTTTGATGGGAGATTAGCAGAAAGGTGTCAAGGAACACATCAGTTCATTTTTTCACACAAACACAGAAAACACAATGAAGGTTCACACATTCTGATCACTGCTATATGTGTTTGCTATTGCTCATCCATGTCAGCGTCATTAACTGAAAACAGCTTTCAGTTTTATTTACCTTTTTTTTGTCTTTGCTTGTCATGCATTGACAGTTTGTGTCAGAGGACAGTGCTGCTCTCATCACAAGAAAGGGGTTGTAGACAAACTGTGAATACCACATTGGCTTATTGTGACCTTTCAAGTGGACGTGGTGAACTTGTCTATTTACACATCCAGTAGCTATCTCCACTACCCACTAAAACTGTTATTTGCTAAAAGCTCAACTCATCAATCCCTAATGCTGCTTGGTACTGCTAAAAAACAAGCAAACAAAATAAATAACCCAGAGTCATCAGTGATGACAGTGTTGAGAGTTTACCAAAATATGTATTGCATGAGGCTTAAAGGTGCATGACAGGAGCTGTAACTTTACATTTTTGTCCCATCTCTCTCACCCGTTATCTTTACCTTCGCCCTAATGCAATAGATAGCTTCTTGTCTCTGAGCCTGGTTCTGCTGAAGGTTTCTTCCTGTTGGGAGTTTTTCCTTCCCACTGTCACCAAGTGCTTGCTCATAGGGGGTGGCTTCATTGTTTGGGTTTTCACGCTATTATTTTAGGGTGTTTACCTTACTTGATTTGGCACTATAAAAATAAAATATAATTGAATTGAATGCACTGAAAGTAATTATCACTCGGCTTTAAGACACTAACTCAAGGAAACACGATAAAACCATAATTTCAAGACAAGCGAGATGATGAAAATGTCCGATGTTTTGATGAAAACATTCAAAAGAAGAATGTCGTCCCTGTTTGGCGTCAGATATGAATAAAAGGCATAGCCAAGGACATTTGAACGTCAGCACACTGCAGCCTCAGAATCACTAAACAATCTTATCAACACTCCTGTAAGACAAAACTCTGCCACCCACTAACTGCTGGTATACAGAGCTAACACATTATCCGGTGTGAAGGCTGCAAACCATGGAGCCTTGCACAATTTTAAAAAGTAAATCTGCTCAGATGAGGCATTATTTACTCTTCTATCAACATCTGGACAGCTTTGTGATTGGAGAAGGAAATGCAATCCACATGATGCTCTGTCTGTAATGATATGACCAGTCATTTAGGAAGAAGTCATTACCTCTAACGATACATATTTACATGCATACTAATATGCAACCACTTAGCACTGCCCTTATATTACACGATGGCAATGATCCCATACATGTTGCAGAAGGGAGCACAATTACCAGACTTAATGTTGTGTACCTAATTCTCGAAGACCAATCCAGTATCCCAGGATTTAGTTGAGCAGCTTTTCTGGTGACAAAGGAGCGTCTTTATTTATGATGTTGTTAAATGTGCCTGTTATTTCATCCGCTCTCGGTAAAATCTGAGTTGTTTTCGCACTCGGTAAGCAAATCTCCTTATAATAAATTGCACTATCACTGGCTGGGTAACAAACTATTCAAGCAGGCAATCCATTTAATAGTGGAAAATAAAGTGCACATGTGCATACATATTAATGAATGCAAATAGGACACCCTAACTCTATCCTTGTCTCCTCCTGTGAGTCTGACTAAGGATATGGTCCATCATCTCCGCCAGTCATCAAACTTCACTGATCTCTTGTGATCACAAAGACAAATCAAATCAGACTAAACTTCCCCCTTTCTCCTCCTCCATCCAACATTTTTATTTTGCCCCTTTCATCAATTTTATCAAATACATTTCTCTCTGTGGGGTTTTCTTTCACATCAAGAAGGTGAACATTTTTACTCCCCTCCTTAGGACAGAAATGAATCAATATCTTTCCTTTGTTTTAATTCAACTCACATCACTCCATTAATTGTTGTCTCTCCTTCCACACCTCACGCCCCTTCCATCATCCCTCTCTCATTTGCCACCCCATTCCTTTCTCTTCATTCTGGACCCATCTATCCATCTTTTTGTGTCCGCATACTGGAATAAGATGCAGGTCACGCACACGCTTTCTCTCCCCTGCCATGGCAGTGTTGGCGGGGGCAGCGTCTAAGTGTGTCCCTGTCCGGTCTAAATCGGATTGATTAACGACGTGCTGCTGTGGCAGGTCTCCTGAGAACCCCTACCCAGCATCCCCAACCCCACTTATATCCTTCCCCCACAACCTCTTACAACATCCCCTACCCCTCTTTACCTCGGGGCAGGCTGTACATAGCTGCTGGCTAGTAATTGGTAGGCAGACAGCTATGGCAGCTCCTCGCCTAATAGGTCCAACTCCTCAATAACTCCATACAATCACAATAAATGGGGGCACAAGATAGGCTAGAGTGGTCAAACGGGCCCACCAAATACTAGCATGAGGTCAGGATACAATATGACACATTCACAAGCCACCCTGCCCTCTTTGTGCATCTTGATAACCTCACATCTCCTCCTTTTTTGTTTTGCGAATCTCAGGTGAACAGCTAAGGAAAGAACAAGAACAATGGAAGACATTTTGTTACTTTACAGTGCTAGGCTGCTTTGCTCTGAAGGGACTGAATGTCTCCCCTGAGGAGAACAAGTAGGTTTAGGAGAAATATTAAAGTAGAGGGATTGTTACATCTTGTACATCCAACATCTGTCTACATGGTTGAACAGCAAGATTCCCCTGACAGTATACTGTCAGCTGAGGTAGAGGCTGGCCGGCTGTGTGAGGATTGTTGTATAGTACACCAGTGAGCAGAAAACATTGTGACCACTCAAAAATGGAGGGAATAAGGATTGTCTCATAAAAACTGTGCATGTGAAGGTCAGTTTTCTTCAGTTTTTCACCACTGAAGCACCTTTACCTTGTTATGGCCGGAGGGCTGATCGGAGAAAATGTAAATGTACCTACATGTTCAATGGAGGAGCAGGGGATGTGCTGGAAAAGGTGCGGCCTGCTCCTGAAGTCTAGACCCTGTAGGAGCGTCTAGCCCTCTGAACCGTTTTTAGGGTAGTGACAGACCAATAGCACATCAAACAGGAGTGGGGAAACTGTTTTGCTGCGTAAAATTACAGCTAAAGTGAGTTTACCTCTGCATGTACATTGACAATATTATCGTAAGCAAACCTAAACCATGCTTGAAATAAAATGATGTTTACCTGAATCAGCATTTAAGGGTCACAACAAAAGTTGCAGCAGTGATATTCACACCACCTCATTGAATGGCCTTTTAAATGAACACCAGCTAATTATATTTGCCAGCCAAAAGGACACACTGTTATTTATGGCTTTTTATGGTTGACTTCTTTATGAGGCACGTAGGTTTACTTAGCCTCTACTCAGACAGTGGAGATGCTGACATTTAATGTGCTATGTTTATGATTAATTCATGGCTCCCTTTCCCCTCCTATATACAGTAAACTAGTGGACAAGATGCATGTTTGTACATTTTATCTACATATTTACAAGAGTGTGACCTTTTAAATATTATCAATATTAATACGATTGACAGTAGAAGTAATTCATGGATGAACATAAGCTGCTTCACGAATTATATGTTACATTCATAACAACAAACGAACAAATATATCTGCGTGTAAGTTGAACTCTGACATCACACGATGAAATGTGTGACCTATTTTACTCTGTGACTTGTAAAACCTGAACCATGAGATAATTGCAAAAAAAATGTTTTTTTTAAAAACTGGAGTTTATTGAATGTTTATTCTTCCACATTAAAAAATAATTAATTTCTCACTCTCCATATATAAGTTTTAATTTTTAATTTTAGAATTTCTACTTAATTTAAACAAAAAATTTATTTAAAACATTTATTTTTGTGTCAGGAACAAAATCTTTCAGGCACTAAACTTGCATTTATCCCCAACAGGGAAACAAAAGATAAAGTTTTGTAATGCCTGTAAAACACCAACTTATTAGACTTATTGGAGACATGAATGGGGTTCAGTAAAATACCCCAAAGACACTTTTAGAAGAAAAATGGTGAGGAAATGTCGACAAATACAACAGCTCACCAATTAAAGAAAAGCATTTCTTAATGGTTTTTTCTTATGTTGCATCATTAAAACATTCAGACAATTCAGAGAAATCTCTGTATGCAAAGAATAAGGTTAAGTGGCACTGCATTAGAAATGCAGGATTATGTAGTGAAAAACTGGGTCTGTGCCATATCATGACATCCACAATAATTTACACAATTTAAAAGAAGTGTGATTTCTCCATATTAATGATATAGCAATGCAATGCATTTATGTTCCCTAGAAAAATCAGTGAACATAAACCCAAACATGTCTGACAGCAAGAGTCGCGTGTTAGCATCCAGTGATGATTAAATACCTAAAAACAGAGTTAGTAGGAGCTGATCATGTTTTACCCAAAAGTAAACAAATGACTTCATCAAGGATTGTTGAGTACTTGTTAGTTGTGCTCCATATTACAGGAAAAGCAGGCTGGAAAGTAGCAATGTGGTTACATGGTTGTAAAGAAGAGCTATGAGCAGCTGGTTAAAATGCTCAACATCAGATACAACATCCCAGGGGGAAATAAATTGTTCAATTTCAATTTATGTGACGATATCGTGCATCTCTTGAAATTTTCAGTCTTAAATTACTTTAGTTGGTGTTTTTCACTTCTGTTGTACATTTACTTAAAATTTTCAGGAAAAACTTTACCTAGGCTACCTTTGTGTGTCACTGCTATTTCACTAATGCCGTGTCATCACTGACTGTAAATCATTGGAAAAGAAAAGTAGGAATAAATCAAATTGATGTGAATTTAAAAACTGAACATTCAAAATGTGAAATTCTAAACAGGAGAAGGATCACCCAGCTCGTTATAGATTAAAAGCCAGCATCAGTGATGGTATTGGGGTGCATTAATCCACACGGAACAGGTAATTTGTGCATCTTTCAAACAACTTATGCTGCAGATGATGTTTTTCCTGGCTTTTTTAATCATGCAATGCCAAACCACATGCATGTATTCCCAATATAACAACTAAGTATGAAGAAAACACTTCATCTAACCCACTGGTCTCCATACAGTCCATAGCCACATGCTTATATTGCCCTGTCCAAGCTTTGTAGATATGTGCTGCATTAATTGAATTGTTATTTTCCCTCCTCATTATCTGAATATTGCATTTTTATTCCACCACTAAAAGGGCTTTATTTTCCCCCCATCGGGCTGTACTAAGATCGTATTGTGTTGTGACACTGAAACCGGCACAGATGAGTCTGCAGGTTCAGCTGTCAGTAACAATCACAGTGAAACCTTGTTTTCCTAAAGTGGGCAGGAGGCACTGGGGCTTTGGGAGTGAAAACAAGAAGCAAAGGCAGATCAGGATTATTGTCAACAGCGGCGGAGATTGATAGCGACAAGGGAGTGAATTTCTGTCTGTTGGCCCAACGCTGTTCTGACGTGATCTGCTGCTGTTGGGAAGAAGGAAGACCCAAGGGACAATAGAGAAGATTACACTGCCTACACTTTTCATTGGGGCAACATTAAATGTGGAAAGAGAGCCAGAGAGCGGTGGTAGGAGGAGAGAGAGTGAGGAAACTGACAGCATGGAAATAATTCACCGACAGTCCTAAATGCTCAATAAAATCTACATTTTCAGCTGTGTGCCACTCACTCATGTGACATTTTTTTAAGGGCTGACACATGTATTTTACATTTATTTAGCCATAACGCATTCACCATTTTTATAGAGGCGTTCATAAAATGTCTGAGAAAATTGATGCAAGGAGGGCATGGGGCAAGGAGAAGAGAAGTATGCGTAATGAAAAGGTGGGTGTGAGAGCAGAAATTTGGATTAGGTCGCACAGACGAGTAAGCAGCTGCGTGCGCTTTAGTAGTCCGAGCACAGGATGCGAGTAAAGGAAGCCAAAGTTGAGGGAGGCCTTGAGTGATGGAGAGGGAGGATGTTGGATAACAAACTGATCAAGCATGCCTGTTTTAGAGGAGAAGGGGGGCTATAAATGAGGTTTGGGAGGTGCGCTGTCCATGTAGTGTGTTATTTTTTTCTCGGTTTTGTTTTGTTTCGCAGTGGTGCCTTGATCCTTTGGTAATAAAACTGACAGGATTCATTCACTGTGATGTACAGACCTCTCAGAGCGGAGCGAGCGATTGAGACGGGGTCTCTTAAACTTACCTGAGGGACCTCTAAAGGTGAACAGGGAGAGAGAAGAAGGGCAATTGAATTGGCCTTTTTTTTCATAAAAGCGTCTGTTTTCTCTCAACCTCCACCCATGTGTACCAGCCTGAGGTTTCTTGTTTCTATTATGCAGGTCGACGCGTAACCCCTCTCCTGCACTGCAGACTCAGACACTAATTGGCATACAAAATGCTAATATTTCGCCATGACACTCAGGACCCAAGGTGTCAAGATGTTGATTAGAAAGTCTCTAATTGGCTCTAGACTGAAACCTTTGACAGTAGAGGGGATAGCTTAATTGGATATAAATGTGTTCTCTTGATGGTCTACCTGAAGCACATCAGCTCCCTCAGCTCTGGCATTATTTAATGCCAGAGCTGAGGGAGCTGATGTTTTTTCTGTTTTTAAAACCAGTGTTTACTATCTTGCATTAACTGGAAAAAAAAACTCTCTTATACTCAGAAATAGAAAACAACTAAACACTAATTCACCATGCAAACCCTGGATCACAGATTAGCCCATTCTGATAATTCTGCTCTAACCTCTAAAAATGATAATAACCCAGCGACATTTCAGAATTGTTCCTGTTAGTTATGAAAGCAGAAACACTGTAGCACACTGCTGCTTATGAAAGAGACAAAATACAGTTTCCTTGATGAGGAGGAATAATGATATAATGGGAGGCAAAAGGAAAGCACAACAAAGGCGCGGCCAAACACAGTAACAACCAGCCAAGTCCTTTTAGTCTTTGGAATATAATGGCCTCGGCCATTACAACAAGAAACATATAGTTAAATAATGGCCGTGCACACCGACAAGTGCATAAATACATAGAAGACAAGACAAGAAGAAGAGAAAAAAAGCAAGAAAAGCTACAGGGTATATAGGACAAATTCTTTAAGTTTGCTCTACAAGAAATCTGTCTGAAAAGATGGACTTTCATCCTTTATCGAAAAATGTTCCCCATTAAAATGTCGGGCCGTTGTGACACTAATGCAATTCAAAACACAGGAGAAAATGTCTATTAATGATTCTATCAAGACATGCACAACTGTTGGAGGAGGAAGAAAACAGCATGCCAGTGTGTCAAAATAAAATAAAATTAAAAGTGTTTAATGAAGTCCTACATGAGCCTCATATTGACACCTTGTCTGGCTCACTGTAATTAGCAGCTTCCTCTTCTCACAGCAGCCGCATCACACCTACCTACTGGAGGCGAGTTCATCTTTCTCCTAATTGAGTCCTAGCTTGTCATAATCATGACTTTTAACTGTATTATTTAATTAACAAGTTAGCTCACAGACCTCATTATAGACACACTTTAGCTGGGCGTTTCAAGAACATTTAAAAAAATAATAATTAAAAAAAGTATTGGGGGCATGCAATGTTTATGAGATTCAAACTGAAAAGCATTTGCAAAAATATCTTTGGTGCTTTACGCTTAAGGAAAAACCTCGCTTTTATTGTTGTTGTTTTTAAATCAAGACCTTATTTTAAAAGCATGAAACTGAAATGAAACTTTAATCTTTTAATCCAAAGGTTAGGGACAACTTTTAATCAGTTTCTCAGCCTCACACTTCAGCTTTATAAGGGCCCAGTTTGTCCACCAGCCTCATAGATGCAACCAGTGGCGCTACCAAAGCGAGGTTGTCTGAGAAAGTGAAACGCAACAACTACACAGATGCAATCAGAACCACAGACTGACCAACTGACCAACCCTGATTCCACCATATTGGACCAGCTATAAATATTCATACTCCCACTCCATGCTCATCACTGAAAGGGCAAAGAACATATTGGTGGTGAATTATATATCCATTGAAAAGGTCATCTACCTCAACACCAATCTCTTGATGAGTTATGGGACGCAGCGAGGGAAGAAGATTCTTTGCACTGAGTGCTTAATCTCTGCAAACGTGGCGTAAGCTTATCAGCTACATAATTCATTAGCCATTGTTTGAGATGAAGAACCGGCCGCACGTCTGATATTTTTTTGTCATATACTGTCTGGCTGACTGTATTGCTTTGTGGTTAGTCTTCAGCTCATGTCTTAATTTAGAGAACCTCTGTCCATTCTCCTGTGAATATCCATCCATCTCTGTCTCTCTGTCAGCCTGCTCGTCTGTTCTGTCTCGCTCTGCAGTGATCTCTCCCCAGGATGTGTCTTGTTCTCTGCTCCCTTTGACAAGAAGTGGATCAACACTGTGCCCGTCAGTCTGACGATTGTCGTAGGCCCAGTGCGCGCACACATACACACACGCACGCACACAAGTCACCTCATGCTGTGAAATATGTTAAAGGCAGACTTTAAAGGAAATGCTTTTTTCCCCCCTTCAGTACAGCAAGGATGCAGCTGGACCCAGCTGCCAGTGAGATCAGATTTTATCTGTTTTTTTAAAGTGTTCAATTAGCACAGAGTAAAAACAAAAATCTGCAAAACATCTGAATAAAATGTATAAATGTCTACTTTAACCAAATGTATTGTGTGATGCTCTGTAAACAATGACTAGAGACAAATTGCAAGTGCAGAGTGTCTATAGGACGCCTGATCCTAATGATGTTATAGCTTCATTATAGCTGAAGTTAGGGGGTTATAGCTGAAGCACACTTTAATAAAAATGGATAAGTATATTCATCAGTGATACATGGCCTTACCCACAAATGGGTTTTGATGGGCTTTAAAAATAGAGCCGAGCAAAGTAAAAACACTTCAGTCACTTTTTTGACTCATTACTCAGTAATAATGCTGGTTTAAAGAAAGTAGCCTCTGGAAAGTAAAGCTTAAATAAAAAGTCTTAACCTTATGTTCTTTTTAACTGACAAAGGGGGGGGGGAACAGATTTTCAGGCTAAAAAACATGTCAGGCTGTATAGAAGTCAATACACTACTGTTTATTTGAATTATAACCTCAGTAAATACTTTCTTAATGAGTTTATGATCAATGATCATCTCATCTCTAGTTTCAGGTCTTTTTAACTATAGCATGAAAATACTGGTCCCATTTAGAGAACAACAGGTGACAAACCAGTGTATGATTTATGAATTGGACACCTTGTAGTGTAGTACAAGTCGCTACCGTGTGAATGTGCAATGTCTGTTAGTTTCTCAGCCCGAGCTACCCCTCGCGCCTCACTTTTTACTTCAAGTACCTCCATCTTTTACTTACAGTCTGATTAGGTAATGAGTCAGTTCAGTGGATTGAATGGATTCAAAGGTCTGGATGCAGTTCAAGTTTAACTAAAGATTTGGTTAATAAGCACATGAGCTGCTAGTAACTGATTATTAAACCATTCTTGTTCAGTAACAGGAATTAAGTTCAACATTACACAAAGCATCTTCAGCAACCTCGAACTTTGTCTCCACCCCTCGTCCCCTCCCTCTGATGTACTTATTTCTACTCCTTCCATCGTGGTCACTCCCATTGAAAATCTTAGGATCCTCAGCTCTGCCACCTCCAGATGGCCTCCTGTCAGTTGCACAATCTCAAAACCATACATCAAAGCACATCTCATTACCATTTTCTAAACCTCCCCTTTCACTCTTGCTGCCATCCTTCAGTCACAAATCAGCCCTGACACTCATCTCCGAGCATCTCCACCCTGGCTACACTCTCTTCCTCACCTCTCCTATGCACTGTACATTGCTTTGGATGGTTGACCATAGGTACTCATCTTCCCCTTACTATCTCTACTCCATCACAGCAAAATCTCCAGTGTTAAATTAACACTAGAGAGTGTCTATATGGGTCCACACCTCTGAGTGTTAAATACAACACTGTTGAGTGTTAAATTAACACTTTTGACAGTGTTATATGTTTAAAAGTAACCTAGTCAGTTTTGAAGATTAACAATGGCTAACACTGAGCAGTGCTGATTTTCTAACACTGGAATATTTCTGACATTTTGAGTTATTTTCCAGTGTTAGAAAATCAGCACAGCTCAGTGTTAGCCATTGTTAATCTTCAAAACTGACTAGGTTACTTTTAAACATATAACACTGTCAAAAGTGTTAATTTAACACTCTCCAGTGTTAATTTAACACTGGAGATTTTGCTGTGATGGTTCACCTTTCCACCTGTCTTCTGCTCATTCGCACACGTATTCTTTCTTCTATCTATCTGGAGACATACTAACATGGTCCACAGTAGCAGTAAACACCCTTTGTTGGTCATGCTTCCATTCAGTGTATGAAAGAGCGTCTGTATTTTATCTAATAGTGTCCTTGTTTATTTTGTTGCCATATTTTGCTTATTTTACCCTGAATTGGCTTTAAATGCTGTTCTTTTAGTTTTCATTGGTTTTTAAAAGCACTTAGCCAACAGAAAACTGTTGAAAATCACCCATTTGGCTGAAACTGGCCTGACCTTGAAATGTGCTCTTAAGATTTGTAGTTTTGGGTAGAGTAATTTGTGATATGAAAATCTGTGTTTCAGGAAAGAGCGTACAGGAAAGAGATTGGTATCTATCTTTTCATCTAAAACAAACAAGGATATTTCTTCTTTTTTGTGAATATTTTAATTGATCATTTATTTCTCATATAATAATACTGATGTCTTATAAGAAACAGAATTAAATCTTCCTTGAAGAACAACAAATTCACAATAGTTGTAGTGTAGTGTAGTAGTTGTAGTGTCTTGGCTATCTCTCAAGAGAGAATTTCTGTATTAAAGTTTTCTCATTGACCTAGCAGCTTCACCAAGGTTCATGAGCACCTGTCTATTAGCAGAAGAATAGAAAAAAAAGGAAGGAGGGTGCAATGAAAAGGGCAAGATCAGCACTGAATTGGGTTTAATAATTTAGTTGTTGGAAAAGATAATTAATGGGGAAGGAGTCAATAGCTAGTGTGGACAGGAAAAGTGCAAGGTGCACGTGTGTATGTGTGTGTATGTGCGCGAGCACATGACTAAAGGAGGGGCACAGGTGAAGGGGAGAAGATCTCATCTAAAAGCTATGAAAGATTTAATAGCAGGAAAAGACAGGAATGACAATGTCTGTGAAGGCACGCTGCAACAAACCAGGTCCCCCCAATTATATCTGGCATTAAGCTGTCTGTCCTTTTTACTCTGCACCTTAGGTACATGCTGTCAAATCAATAATACTGGGAAAAGCTTTCTTTATGGACTCGATCAGTCACATAATGTATATTCAATATACTACATGTCTGGAAGCAGCATGAAACAGACTAAACAGGTCTGAATTTGAAAGTAATGGTTAGCTCAAATGTACGTTTACACAGCATCAGCAAGTAAGATAAGATAAGATAAGATAAGACATTCATTTTAACTTACTGTTTTTATTATATGGGCAGACTATGCTGTTTTGGTGGAAAGTATGATAACTGGTTAGCAATATCAGTCGTTATGCAAGCCAATGAACCAAATATTGTTTTCCAACATTTCAACTTTAAATATTAAGTGCTTTTTTTTCCTGCAAACAATCATTTGGAAGATATACTATGCTGTTTCCAGGGCTAGGATAAGTTTTTTTTTTTCAAAGTGCATCAATCTTTCACAGGCTGTGATGATCAATTTGTCACAATAAAATATAAAATGTAGGCATAATAATAAATAATCAAACTCGCTGTGGCACTAATTTATAACTATTATCTGTCCTCAGATCTGCAACACACACTGCAATAGAAAATCAGGGGATGCCACATATTTCATTCAAAATCAGTAAGAAAAAGAGAATGTTAGGCTACAACAAGCACATTTCCAGTAAAAAAAACTTTTTTGTGCACCAATTTTTTATTTCTTGAACTACTTTGCACTACGTCTCAGAGCTTTGTGACACAACCCACTAACCAAAAAAGAAGCTGACATTGGGGAACATGGGCAACTTGTAAATATAGCTTTAGTCCACCACTGCAGTAACCCTGGGTTTGTTTCCTTGTAGCATCCTCCGTGATGTTGCTGCTGCTAAATTTCGGCCAATAGTGGAAAAGCTAGCAAGGTCAGATGTGTTTTCTTGCTGCTGGACAAGTGACTCCCAGTGGTTGACCTGGGGGTAGCTTCAGGTCATAAAAAAGCAACAGCAATCTGCCGCAAGCACTTACAGTAGACTGGGCAAGGGCTGCTGACGAGGCCTACAGGGATGTCGGTGCTTCAGTATTGATGAAAACTAGAAATCATTTTGTCCTAATAGTTAAGACACATACAGTAAGACACATAATTCATATGTGCAATGTTTGATTGAAGTAAGAATAAGATTTAACCCTTATGTTAAATCTGCATCTGTCTGTTTCCACAGTGGTGATTCTCAAATTAAAAACTAGCCCGTGTTCTTCTGGTAAATCCTTCTTAGCCTGCTGATTTAGATGTAGATTTAATAAAGCGTACCAATGAACAGCAGCCCAGCACAGTGATGCTCTGCTCAGTAGCATATTGTTGTCAGTTCATGTACCGTGTAATCTGTGTGGACAAACTGTGTTACCATTAAACCTTTGCAACAATGCAAAGCATGCTTTTCCCCCCCTTCTTCTTCTTCTTCTCCAGTAATCCCCAGGACATCACTCTTCTGTTCTGTAGCACACATGTCAGAATCAGAGCGCCTCAACAGAGCGAGAGCTTAGTACTTCAAGCTTGTCACTGCTCTCCAGATGGAAGCATTCAAGGCTTTTTCCAGGCATTTTGTACTTGTTTATTTATTAGTGTTAAAGTCAGAGTTTCTCAGAGGACAGTAGCCAGCTGTTGCGTTTTGGCTTTGCTCCACCGAGACGCAGAGGATGTTATCCTCTTGATCGCTTAGCTGTCATTCTCTCTCCCTCTTTTTCTCTCTTTTTCCACATGCAAGTTGTGCAAATAACTACAATTTCTTCTAAACCATTTCTTACTCCCACCTCCTTTCCTCTTCTTTTTTGCGTCCTTGAAGTCTCTTACATTTTTAGTGTATTTCAGTTTAATTATCCCTCTCTATATTTGATTTGTCTAAAACTTCACTATGATTTTCTCAGTGCAGTATTGTTTGGAATTCACTTTTGGGGGATTTCTTTTTAACCATGCTCAAAATCTGAGTGGCAGTCACCACCTGCATAGCACAATGAAGTCCACTTCAATAGTAAATAACACAGCATCTTCCTGCATTTAAACTATATGACAAAATGTTTCTTAAATTAGTGAATTGCATCTATTACCTGAAGTTCTGATCTAAGCATGTTATTTAGTTATATACTTTTATATTTACTGCTCTTGTATTTGAACTCACTGATGCAAAAGATTCTTGCTAATGTTTGTGTGTTGGTTTGATTGCAAGGGGAGGTCAGTCCAGTTCAGAAACACTGCAGCACAAACCCACCTAAACTCGCACTCACCTGTCCATTCTTCTTCAGGTCTGCCCACATGCTCGTCCCATCACCTCCTCTCATCAGGACATGGTAGGTGAAGTAGTAGATACCTGGCAGAGGGCAGGTGAACTTGCCGGTACTCGGCTCATAGTAGTTCCCTACATTGGTCACCACATCGTCAAATTTGAGTATTTCACTCCCTTCGTGTTGCTTCCGGAGGCCGGCGTAGAAGGCAATTTTGGGGCTGTAGAAGGAAGGGCCGTAACCACCAGGTCCAGGCCCTGGTGGGCCAGGTGGGCCGGGCTTACCGGGCTCTCCAGGGGGGCCTTTAGGACCTGGAGGACCAGGAAGTCCAGGGCTTCCTCTGAACCCCTGTTTGCCCCTGCGGTTTGAGAAGTCCGGGGGCTGAGGGGAGACAGCTGTCAGCTCTCCCTGTGGGGGGGTGAAAGTGTCACACACCATCTTGCAGCTACCCAGCATCTCATAGTGCGTGCCTCCTCCTCCGGACCCTCCCCCCTTGGTGGTGTGGACCAATAGGGGAATGGCTACCAGCAGGACCAGAACCATGGCCACGCCGACTCCAGCCCCAATGACACGTTTCTTTCGGCTGAGCCGTGAGGCTGCCAGTGTGAGGAAGTCCTCCTCCCCTTTAGCTGGAATGGTTGTGCCGGCCAGGCTGAACTCTGGGTAGAAAGCAACCACTGAATTGAGAAGGTGGAGCAGGGAAATATGTGATTGTGCGGGACGCACAAAAGAAAATGGGGTGCTATTCAAGGACTGGGAAAGACTGACGCATCACACAAGAGGAGAAAAAAATCAAAAGTCAGGGGGAGACTGGAATCTAGGGTTTTCCATTACTTGGCTTTCAGTACACGTGTATCCTTTTTATTTTTCACTTTCCCCTAGATCATTATGTCTTCAGGATTTTATCATCTTTAAAGGTATACATCATATAACACAACTATTCTAAATTACTTGGTTCAAAATGAGTAAAACCGCTGAGATGCTGGATTTTAGGCAAGCTGCTTTTTATACGAATCCACTTCTGTGGTTGTAGAAGCTCCAGTGAAAATCCTTCAGTTGCTCAGGCAGAGAGCTGTCAGGTGGGGTCTACAGTATTCCCACTGGAGTTCATCTCACCCACCACATACAGGGAAGGGCGCTTTACTTGTCTGTCCAGGAATGAAAAGAGAAGAACAAGGAAACTGCTAAATTTCTGGTCTTTTTTTCTATCTCCCTTACTGCTGGTGCTCCATTATATTTATCGTAAAAACCCATTCCTCCACTCAAACAACAGATTTGTTGCAGCTCATAAGAAGGGCTAAGAATCTAAGTTTTTTAGAGGTAAAGGTAAAGCAAAAAATATATATATATATATCACAGAAAATCAGCGAATCCATTGCACTCTAAAAGAAAAAGAACACACACATATAGCCTAATCATAACAGGACTAAGAAAATGTGATCTCCTTATAACACATATTTATAATTTAAATGTTAAATATGGAAGGCATTTAAGAAATATTTCATATTGCAGTAATTTCATATTTAAAGGTGTACTTGACAATTATAAAAAAATGGAACTAGTGTGACCCACACAGGTGGATTGTTTTTGTATTAATCACGTTCAGGTCCTCAAAATTCATGTTAAAATATTTTGTATTATTCATAAAAGCAAACAGGTTAACACTAGTTTAACACAACAGACACAAAAGCTACATGTTGATATTATTCCAGGCCTGCTGCATTGTTCACAAGCTCTTTGCTCACCTAACAGCATAAATGCATGAATTATTTTAGTATTTTCATTTAAATTAAAATTGAAGTGACCAAGCTTCAATATGGCCAGGGTGGGTAAAAACGATTCCGAAAGTTTTTTATAAACTAGTGCAAAAATAAAAGTACACTGCAATAATCAGCTCACCCAGATGTCTTCTTTCTTTTCTCCTTTTTTTTTAAACCCCGGTCTTCAGTGGGTTTTCATCCCACGGGTTCAGACAGAAACGCCGCAGGAAAGCTGGTCCAGGACCCGAGCGAAAGACTGAGGCGCGTCTACTGGCGCTTCGGCTGAAGTTGCGCTGCGGTCCAAACTCTGCTCGGCGGAAACAGAGTCATAGTAATACTACCAACTTACAACATGTCATCCTGGAGTCCTGCGTGCTGGCGGGACCGCACCGTCCGCCCAAAAAGAAAAAAAAAACATTTAATTAAAAAAGAAAAGAAAAGAAAAACGCTCAAGGCAGCGGGAGCAGTGGAAGCGATGCCGAAGTGGTGGATCGCACCTTCAAAGAGAAAACTACATATTCTGACCGCTTACTTTTGCAGACTTTCGCCGTGAATTAATCCGGCGCACGGCGACTTTATTTTCAGAGCAACAGTTCACTCACTTGTTGTTTTTTCCCATATCCTGCTTCTCTCTCTCTTCAGCATCTGCCCGCTACTGCGTCCCCCCCCTCATCCTCCCTCCTTAACACCTCCAGCCACACACACAAACACACACCCAGCATCGCCCTATCCAGCATGTGACCTTTTCACAAATCAAATGACTACATCTGTTTAACGGTTTAATCAAAGGTTTTACAATATTACTTGATAGATTTAAAGCATATTTGTTGGATATTCTGTGATAGTCTTTCTTTTTTCTGCCTGACTGTAACCTTACAGATTTTCAGGTGGCGTTAAGAGGTATAGACACTTGTGGAGTTGTGTTTACGGAGAACAGCAGGTGTGAAAAGACTAAAGTCTAAGTACAAAAACGTGGGCTACAGATGTGAGACTGAAACACATCAGGCAGGCAGGCAGGCGAAGTGAAAAGATAAAATGAAAGGAGGAGAGTGGTGTTCTCGGGGTCTGTTGTCAATGTCTGTGTTTTTGTAGCTTTCAGACCTTGTTAGAGATGAAAGATGTATCACTGCTGACAACTCCCCCACCTCCTCCATCTCATCCTGGTCACTTTCTTTCCATTCTTCTCTGCTTTACTTTACAGTATTCATCGGTTAATTAATTCTCAGATTGGACAGAATATTTAAACTCTAAATATTCTGGGATTCCCTGCCGACACGGTCTATCCTTGTGTCAGCTCTCATTCAGCTGCATGAGAAATACACCTGACATCTGAAATACATCCGTTATGCAGCTCATCATTATTTCTACACTTGTGTATCAAAAATGTTGGTTTGGGGGTATTTACACATAACACAGCCAAGTAAAGCCATTTAGGCACTCCCAGTCCTAGTGTACTTGTATGCACTGTCAGTTCTGCTCCTCATTTATTCATCTCCCAACTTTACTGAGCTGGAGAGTGTAGCAGATATTGAATATGGATCAATAGATCACTCCCCAGGATGCATACTGTCAGCTGACTGAGCCCTCAGGCAGATGCCAAGCCTCTGGTCACATTTGCATTTAGAGATAGAAAATAAGTACTGCTTGTCAGAAAGTGGGAAACTGTGTGGTCTCTGCATTTTATAAAACTGGTAAATCAGAAGTATAGAGGCTGGAGAAGTTTCTGTATTTTGGGGTGATGATAATTTACAGTCTTTAATTATTTCTACATCTATATAAGTAGACCTTGCTGGGCTACTCATGAGCCTTTATGGCAAGTGTGAACACCTGCAGGCACACATGTGTGAATACATCCACATGTAATTTAAATGTGGGCTCTGACACGCTGATTAAACACTAAAATAGCTCAGTGAATTTAAGTTAATATTGCAAAGAAGGAAAGAAAACTTTGAAAGAATGTTTTGTATAAAGCCACCTGACTCTATTTCCTTACGATACACGAATTCATGGTCTTGTCTGCACTGCACCATCCTCTGTTTGATTAAAACCAAAGAGTTTACAGGAATAACATGAATGTCATTTTCTGTTTTATGGTACAGGATTTTGGCTCATAAAATATTACTTCAAAGTTGTTCTTTAACCCGGTCCTGCATCACATCTTTCTTGGCCTTGACTCTGTAATACAGAGTTTTAGTTTCTGATCTTCAAAAGTCTGAAGCACAGAAAAGATATGAGCTCTATTTAAGGCCAGAAGACCAGACCGTAATAGGAAATAGTTTTAGGTTGGACATATTTTTGTTATTACATTGGGCCACTGATTCAAACCCATGAATAACTTAAACTGAGAAAGCTGGTACATGGTAGCTTCATGTAATAAAGGCATTTTATCATTTGAGGAGAAAAATTGTTTAAATGTCTTTTTTTTTTTTTCAATTTTATTTATACAGCACCAATTCACAGTCCCCTACAGGTGCTTTAGATCAGGAGTCCCCAATCTCAGTCCACGAGGGCCGGTGTCCCTGCAGGTTTTAGATCTCACCCTGGGTCAACACACCGCAATCACATGATTAGCTCATTACCAGGCCTCTGGAGAACTTCAAGGCATGTAGAGAAGGTAATTTATCCATTTAAATCAGCTGTGATGGATCAAGGACACATCTAAAACCTGCAGGGACACTGGCCCTCGTGGACTGAGATTGGGGACCCCTGCTTTAGATTGTAAGACCACAATATTAGAAAGAAACAAACAATCCCCTATGAGCAAGCACCTGGCGACAGTGGGAAAGAAAAACTCCCTTTTCACAGCAAGAAACCTCTGGCAGAATTAAGTGTTATATACCTTTGTAACAATGTGTAAAACAGAAAAAAATGAAAGTAAGCTTAGGCAGAGCAACACAAGACATCTTCTATCACAGATCCACCCAACCATCCATGAAATAAGTAAATGGTAAGAACTTTGGTAAATAAATTGCTACCACATATGAAAATTATAATCACACAATTCATCAAGCAACTTACTTTTACTTGCTGTTTAACCCAAAACCCGATGATAGATAACACTTTTGTCCACACAAGAGGCAAAATCCAGGGATGCAGTCAGTACACATTTGGAAAGATTCAAACAATTTAATGATTTTTTGACAGATTTTCACCACTTGCATTATCAATTAAAAGAAAAATCTAATATATACATTGTACATTTGTACACATGCATGCAGATATGCATGCACATGTATCTGCACAAAACATTTGTGTGCAACTGTTTTATATATGGGTGGGCCTTTAGAAAAATCTGATTTATATTAGAGTATATACACATAGGAACAGATTGTGACATCTACATTGCTCTAATATCACCATTCCCAGAGGTGGTGGGAAAGCTGGGCTTCTGTGAAGCTTCCAATCATGACAATTTGAACCCATGCCTGTGCAGACCAGTTGGCTTTTCCACTGGATTTAAAAATTAAATAAATAAGTAAATAAAACAGGCTCCATGTGTTGGAATGACTCATTCCAGTTGATACTTTCTGGTCTTCCAGGAAGTCGCACAGTGAGATAGATAAGCCTGGACAGAGGTAATTTACCAACAGGACAGTCACTCTGTCTGTTTAGAAGAATCAGTAAAAGCAATCAGGGCATGAGCAGAGAGTCACCATGTGATCAGAGAGGTTACCATGGCATTAACTGGCTCATTCAAGGTGGAGGTGCTATCAACGCTGTGAGACACACATATGAGCCAAGTAAGTAGCGGAGGAAAGGGCTTAACCTGACCTACAATCTCGCAGGTCAGGTAGTGAGCAAGAGAGCGAGAGTAAGAGGAGGGAGAATGTAGAGACAGCGGGGCTAATGGAAATGTAAGGGTCAAAGCATCACACTGGCAGTAACATGCAGTTGTTCAGCATCTCTGTTGTGTTTTTACAACCATGTTTTCAAAAAAAAAGCTGGGGCACAGTAAAAGTTTGAAAACAGATTGCAAATGATTGTCAAAATCATTGCATTCAAATGAAGGCATTTTAAAAGTTAACACTGAAATCACGGGCGTGTGACGGATCACTTCTTCTTTTGTTGTTTGGCAACTGAGGAGGTTGCCATCCTTTGTTGCTGTTGGACTTTAGCTACTCAACAGTTATGGTCATCTTTTATTGTAATTGTCATTTCATGAAGAGAAAAATGTTTATATCGGGCGGCAGTGTTTGGACTCTTTCATGTTGTTGTATTCAAGGAGAACATGGTTTGGCATTGTCTTGCTGAAATAAGCAAGGCCTTCTGTAATGGTTTCTGGGCCTTTGACCCAGGGTTTTAAGTTTTTTGGGTGTTTAGTATTTGTATTCTCGGGTCTCCTTGGTTTTGTTATCTAGGTTTTAGTCTGTTTGTATTCTGTCTCTTATTTCTTTTATCTTGGCTCCCATCTGTTCCCCACACCTTGTAATGAAGCCAGTCTTGTCTCTGTGTTTGGTTACCTTTCAGTCTTTCATCAGTTCTACATTTCTGTTTTCATGTTCTGTTACTTCCTGTTTTATTTTGATAGTCTCTCATCTCATGTGTGTTACATTCAGTTTTGCTTTCCCTTTTCTCATCATCTAGATTCAATTCAGCTGTGTGTTCCCCAGGTGTCTCCACTCTGCTCTCCTCTTGTGTATTTAAACTTGTGTATTTAAAAAGTTTGCTTGTGTTCTTTGTTGTGGTCTCCCTTCTATGGTCTCCAGTAAGAGTCTGTCTGTCTGATTATTTGTTCCTCACCTATGTTCTTTTTATAAGCTCTCTTCTAAGTCCTGATCTTTGAGTTCTGCCCGCTACACAGTGAGCCTTGATACTTACACCATAAAATGTAATCTGGATATCACCATATGTTCCTCAAAAGCCTGTATATATATATATATATATATATATATATATATATATATATATATATAGTATACTGCGTTAATGTATCACAATTATACTGAATCAATATGGCTGTGGCTCAGGGTGTAGACCAGGTCATCTACTAATCATGCAGACTGGAGCAGTCAGTCTGCATGCCAAAGTATCCTTGGGCAAGATACTAAACACTGAGCTGCTCCCAATGCACTCATGTACAAATGCAAAATTTTAAAAAGTGATGTGTGAATGAGACATGTTGTATAAAGTGCTTTGAGTGCTCGAGTAGAAAAGCACTATATAAGAACCAATCCATTTACCTTTATAGATGAGCTGTCCGCAGACAGCAAGTTAGAAGATCCCTGAAGGAGATCTCTTCCTGTATCCAATAGTTCTCATAGGGTCTGGATTCTCCCTCAAATATTGTAGGGTCTTTACTTTACAATGGATTTAAGCAATGTAAACACAATGAGAACTGTTGTTGTTTTGAATTGATGCTTTCTGAATAAACCTGAATTGAAGTGAAAAAACTGTAAATGAATAAGAACCACAAATCTTCCAGAGGCCTTTGTCACTGTTTGAGGAATTACAAGATCTAGTAATTTAGGTGTGTCAGGATACAGGACATGAATATTTACATTTCTGCACAGTTTTCAGCATTATACTGTTGAAATGTTTGCTTTGTGAATCCTACTAAAAAGTTAAAAAGAAAAAAAAAGACAATCCTGTTTACTTGTACCCTTAAGTGGCCAGTTTAGTGGTAGGATAGTGACTCCAGCAAGGAACATAAGTGTCCTAAAAATATGTGTACGTGCACGAACCACACGCCGGTGTATCCACCTCTGTGTGCAAATCTGATTATGGTCCTTGATTGCGAGTGACAGTGTGCAGATTGAGTTGCACAGCCTCTCTAATTCTCTCTATTAATGAGTTGCGCTCCACACTGCTGCCCCGGACCCCATCTATTAATCACAATTTGTCATCTGTCTTGCTCTCCAACCCCCCACCCCCATCCTTCTATCCTTTCCCCTCTCTACCTCTCCTCCTCCTGCCCGAAGCACATTTTGCTCCCTCTGTGTCATTCCTACAATCTTCGGCTTAAATCTCATCCCTCGGTCTCTTCCTCACTTACTTCTCCGTAGATTATCATCACAACATTCATTGCTTAAATCATTATTTTTTTAAAAGCATCTTCTCTTTTCTGCTTTTGGCACCTGTTCCCTTTCTTACCGTTACTACTTGCATTTCCAGCGTAAGTTCATGCGCTCCTTTTTTCCCCTCCCTTGCTCTCCTTCCATAGCATGGTCAAGCATACAGAGTGAGTTTTCCCCTGAAATCCACATTTTAATTCTGCCAGCACTCCAAGGTTAAGTAAGCCCTCTTACATCAGTAAATAATGATTTATCACTCCAATTCATATCCCTATATTGCTTCTTGGTAATTAGACATTTTTATAACACAACCTATGGACATTTGATAAAACTAATGATCAGCTCAGTTAAAGGTTAGCTTTTAACATTTTGAGATGCATTAGTGTCAAAAGTGTAAAAAAGTTTTTCTTTTAAGAGATTATATTGGATTCGAAAGCATGGCTAACAATGTGATGTAACTGCTGTACTCTGTCTCTCTGTAACTGTACAGCTGCTGCATTACACATTGAGCAGTCACAACCCATGTGGGCATTGACTGGGATCTTCTGGGGGTGTTCTTGAGTGTCTTTGGATCTTGTGGATCAATCTTGTTCTGGTGAAGTCCCGTGAATGTTCAATTGGAGAGGCATCTGGCAGTTATTTGAATGGGTTTTTTGCTGTGTGGATGGGGTGTGTGCTCAAAAAAGCTGCTGCCAATGGGGAGGGTTGTGCTTGGTTCATGCCAGAGGAACAGCCACAAACTCCCTGCAGATTGCTGCATTTTAACCAGATGGTCACTTTACCTCAGTGATTTCAATGTTGTGGTGAATTGGTGCACTTCCAGTGAGTCCGGTGACTTTCTCTGTGGATAGAAAAAGGAGATAAGAATACTATAAGAGCCAAGTTCATTACTTGAATCGACTGTAACTACTAAATCCCTACTGAGCAACTGTGTCAAATCCTCCCCCCTACACTGAACATTAATTAACGCTCTTGTCTGTCCCAACAACCTGCTGCTCCCACCAGGATATCTGTGTGAGAAACACAGAGTGAAACTACACCCGAGTCATGAAGCACAGACACACAAGCCTGGAACAGATGTGAAGCAGTACTGTAAATGCTGTTAGTTAAATAAAACGCTGGCATTTTATATGAACAAAAGCCTAGATGTGTAAGGGTTTCTGATTTCATGAGTTAAAAGAAAAAATGTCTGTCTGAAACCTTAAATTCTTAGTTTATACCTCTTTTTTTCTGTTTCTTTATTCAAATACAAAATGAATGAAACAACAATTAGGGGAATCATCACTAAAACTGTCATATTTTCTTAGCTTTATGGCAGGGATTACTTCCTCCGTTGATTAGGCTGATCACAATTAGAGAGACGACGCTGGTGATGTGCTGACATGTGAGCACAGTATGTGTTAGCAGGTTTCACACTCGTGCTTTTTACACTACTGCAAAGAGATGCCAGTGAAATAAAGGAGAAACACTGAGATCTGAATGCGGCATGCTAATGTGGTAAAATAACACTCCACATAAAAACATTGCTACTGGGGAAATGTTTCCAAGAAGCATTAGCATGTAGCCCAAAGCTTGTTGTTCCAACCTGTTTTCATCAAACAGCATCAGATACTGCCATGTTGCTCTTGTCAGCACTAGAACTACTAGTTGGTTCAACTAAATATTTATGTTTTATTTCTGAATACAACACCAGTAATTTGTTGGGTTGGAGATGCATCGCAGTCACCTGCTACTAGATAAGGGTGTGACCTCTCTCTCCAAGATGGGAAGCAATAAGTGGAAACTATGACAGACGAAGGCAGCATAGTTTTGTACTATTATGATCAAGATATAAATAGTACTGAAACAGAGCCATTGATAAACACATTCTGCAAAGGACGTTTAAGGAAAGAAAACTGCTGGTGCTAGCCTCGTGAAGAGTGGCAACATTCAGCAAAATAAGCTGACAGTGTGTGAAGTGCTGCACAGCAACACATTTCAGTGTCATTTAAAATATGATGTGGTAACTTAAGAATTTGATTAAAAGTTTAATTGCATTTATTTGTTAGTTTGTTTTAGTACACATATAATATTTACACCCACCCTACAGGTTATATATAAGATCTGGTGCCTGTGGAGGCCATTTAAATGCAGAGAACTCATTGGTGTGTAAGAAAACCTGAGATGATCTGAGCTTTTCATGGTGCATTATACTGCTGGAAACAACCATCAGAAGATTGTACATTGTGATCATAAAGGTATGGACGTAATCGGCAACAATTCTCAGCTAGGCTGTGGGAGTTAAACAATGCTCAGCTCATATTAGTGGGTCCAAAGTGTGCTACCACTGAATTATTAAGGGCAGGGTAAATCGATGCTTTTATGTTGTTTATGAAATATAATTTGAAGCTTGCAGCAGAAATCAACAGTCAGCAGATGAGCGACAGTTTCCAAATGTTCTATTGTCTCGTTTTAGTGAGCCCTTTGTGAAATACAGCCCCGGTTTCCTGCTTTTAGTTGGCATCCTGTGTGGTCTTCTAGTGCTACAGCCCGTCTGCTTCAACGTTTAGCATGTTGTGCTTTCAGAGGAGCAGCTTCTGCTTGGTTATTATGAGTGGTTACTTAAGTTGCTGTTGCCTGATCAGGAAGAAGCCTGGCTATTCTCCTCTGACGTGTGACACTTGCAAAATCAGGTATATCTAACAAAGTGGCCAAGGAATGTATATAGACATTGGGCAAACCAGGGGTGACACAAGTGTTGTTATTGGGAGCTAAAAAGGATTCAAAGATTCAAGGATTCAAGGAGCTTTATTTGTCATTCGCATCACATGTTAACATGAGGTGGAACGAAATTATGTACACACGGCCCCGAAATGTGAAAAGAAACAAAAATAATGAAGAAACAGAATTTTTTTTTGTTTTTTTTTAAGTTAAATAGTTACGTTTTGTTTTTTTTTAACAAACAGAAATGACAAGTAATAAGACAATACAATAAATAATACTATAACTAGCGTGCAACAACCTGAGTACCAGTATGGAGTATGGGTATAAATATACAGTGGGGCAAAAAAGTATTTAGTCAGCCACCGATTGTGCAAGTTCCCCCACTTAAAATGATGACAGAGGTCAGTAATTTGCACCAGAGGTACACTTCAACTGTGAGAGACAGAATGTGAAAAAAAAAAAATCCATGAATCCACATGGTAGGATTTGTAAAGAATTTATTCATAAATCAGGGTGGAAAATAAGTATTTGGTCAATAACAAAAATACAACTCAATACTTTGTAACATAACCTTTGTTGGCAATAACAGAGGTCAAACGTTTACTATAGGTCTTTACCAGGTTTGCACACACAGTAGCTGGTATTTTGGCCCATTCCTCCATGCAGATCTTCTCGAGAGCAGTGATGTTTTGGGGCTGTCGCCGAGCAACACGGACTTTCAACTCCCGCCACAGATTTTCTATGGGGTTGAGGTCTGGAGACTGGCTAGGCCACTCCAGGACTTTCAAATGCTTCTTACGGAGCCACTCCTTTGTTGCCCGGGCGGTGTGTTTTGGATCATTGTCATGTTGGAAGACCCAGCCTCGTTTCATCTTCAAAGTTCTCACTGATGGAAGGAGGTTTTGGCTCAAAATCTCACGATACATGGCCCCATTCATTCTGTCCTTAACACGGATCAGTCGTCCTGTCCCCTTGGCAGAAAAACAGCCCCATAGCATGATGTTTCCACCCCCATGCTTCACAGTAGGTATGGTGTTCTTGGGATGCAACTCAGTATTCTTCTTCCTCCAAACACGACGAGTTGAGTTTATACCAAAAAGTTCTACTTTGGTTTCATCTGACCACATGACATTCTCCCAATCCTCTGCTGTATCATCCATGTGCTCTCTGGCAAACTTCAGACGGGCCTGGACATGCACTGGCTTCAGCAGCGGAACACGTCTGGCACTGTGGGATTTGATTCCCTGCCGTTGTAGTGTGTTACTGATGGTGACCTTTGTTACTTTGGTCCCAGCTCTCTGCAGGTCATTCACCAGGTCCCCCCGTGTGGTTCTGGGATCTTTGCTCACCGTTCTCATGATCATTTTGACCCCACGGGATGAGATCTTGCGTGGAGCCCCAGATCGAGGGAGATTATCAGTGGTCTTGTATGTCTTCCATTTTCTGATGATTGCTCCCACAGTTGATTTTTTCACACCAAGCTGCTTGCCTATTGTAGATTCACTCTTCCCAGTCTGGTGCAGGTCTACAATACTTTTCCTGGTGTCCTTCGAAAGCTCTTTGGTCTTGGCCATGGCGGAGTTTGGAGTCTGACTGTTTGAGGCTGTGGACAGGTGTCTTTTATACAGATGATGAGTTCAAACAGGTGCCATTCATACAGGTAACGAGTGGGGGACAGAAAAGCTTCTTACAGAAGACGTTACAGGTCTGTGAGAGCCAGAGATTTTCCTTGTTTGAGGTGACCAAATACTTATTTTCCACCCTAATTTACGAATAAATTCTTTACAAATCCTACCATGTGAATTCATGGATTTTTTTTTTCACATTCTGTCTCTCACAGTTGAAGTGTACCTCTGGTGCAAATTACTGACCTCTGTCATCATTTTAAGTGGGGGAACTTGCACAATCGGTGGCTGACTAAATACTTTTTTGCCCCACTGTATATAGGTGTAAATAAATACTTTAGCAGCAAAGGGCATGATGACCAGCATTGATAAAGTGACAGTGTCAGTAAATGTCAAGTAGTGGTTAAGGTGCTACAATAACAGTTCTTATCCATTTATGCACTGAGAAGTCTCACAGCTTCTGGAATAAAACTGTTTCTCAGTCTGATGGTTTTGCATTTGATGCTCCTCAGCCTCCTGCCTGAGGAGAACGGGACAAAGAGTGTGTGTGCTCGGTGAGTGGGGTCCTTCATGATACAGGTGGCCCTCTTCCTGCATCTGGAGGTGTATATGTCTGTGACGGTTGGGAGGCTGCCTCCGACAACTCTCTGTGCAGCCTTCACCACCCTCTGTAGCGCTTTCCTCTCTGCCGCAGTGCAGTTTCCGTGCCATACGTTGATGCCAGAGCACAGAACACTCTCCACCGCACATCTGTAGAAGGAGATGAGGACTGAGCTCTCCATTCCTGCACGCTTCAACCTCCTCAGGAAGTAGAGCCTCTGGTGAGCCTTCCTGATCAGGCTGGAAGTGTTGTTTTTCCAGGTGAGGTTGCTATCCGGGTACGACTGCAGATCCTCCAACGTGCAGGGGTGTGTATGTGTGTGTGTGTCTTCCCCTCCTGAAGTCCACAATCATCTCCTTAGTCTTCTTCTCATTGTTTTGCCTGCATCAGTCCTCCAAGTGTTCCACCGCCTTCCTGTAGCCGCTCTCATCATTGTTTGTGATGCAACCAACCACAGCTGTGTCGTCCGCAAACTTTACAATATGACAGCCCGGGAGGTTGGGTGAGCAGTCATGTGTAAGCAGCGTGAACAGGAGGGGACTTAGCACACAGCCCTGAGGGGAGCCAGTGCTGAGGACTATGGAAGATGAGGAGAAGTTGTGGATCCTCACAGACTGCAGTCTGTTGGTCAGGAAGTCCAGGACCAGTTACAAAGAGAGCTCAGTCCCAGGGTCAGTAATTTGTCAACTAGTGTCTGCGGGATAATTGTATTGAAAGCGGATGAGAAGTCCACAAAAGCCAATTACTTCACATCACTAAATACATAAAAACACACTGGTGTGTCCCGCTCAGCAACTTTGAAATATTAGGTAAAGTATTAAGTAAAACAGAGGTGCTGTGAAAGTGAGAGTGGTTGGCTGTGCCCGAGTTTACAAACATTTGTAAGGTCACATTCATTTCAGTACATTGGCTTCCCATGTTATTTCAGATAAGCCAAATGCACACCCAATCCTCTGCTGCATAGTTGCAGTCACGGTATAAAGATGGAGATCTGTGTACTAAGATGACCAGAGGTGATATAGTGGAATTTATCTGTGAGAACCTGCAAGCTGATGCAGCTTTCAGTCACCTTAGATAGTAGTGCTGAAAACAGTCAGACATTCATGTAAACCAACCAAACTGCCATGTAAACCACACTCTGAAATGCTGAAATGATTTAGCAACTGTGTAAGCAGGTCACAGCCTCTCTTAGTGACATGGATCTGGCGGTTCCATGTACGTCTTATTCTTCTCAGGGATATGGTGACAAACCTGGTCCGGTCTGGGGCCCTTGTCTTGCGCTGCACTCAAGGTACCTCACAATTCTTACTTTTTCAGTTTACAAATACTTCCCTCCATGGACCGTGAATGTAGCAAAAATAAAATCAGTTCAGAGCAGTGGAGTTAAACAAGGAGCAGGATGCAATACTGCAAAAAAAGAACGAAAAAAATGGAACACAGCAACCCGTGACGAAGGACAGAAAGACAGCCGGGTTGGAAGAGAGCACGAGGGATCATCCAGTAGGGATGACAGGGGCAACAGAGAGAGGAGAGAAAAGGAGGGAGAGATAGTGAAGCGAGACATCGATGACCTTCTTTTAGCTCTTAAACCATGCTGTTCATGCCATCGCATCACTCAGAGACAAGAACACCTCCTATACCCTGCTGCCGCGACATGAACATGACAGGGCTGTCTGATATACTGGACAATGCTCTCTAATAGACACAGCCACACACACACACACACACACACACACACACACACACACGCACAATTCGCACATAATTTCGCTCCAGAGGCTTTCTGTGATTACATGTACAGTAAAACATCAGATTTTCATGTTGGTTCATTTTCATGTTGTGTTTCTAAATTGAATTGCCCCAATAGAACATTTTCATCTACACTGAAACATAGATTATAAAGACGACCTCACAGGATCAGCTGGATTTGTTTTAATCCAATATATCCAAGTGAAATTTATATAAAATTACATTAAATTAGGGAGAAAAAGAGGATTAAATCTATTGCTTCATTGTGTTTTTATGTGTTTTAATGGGGTTTTTGTGTGTGTGTGTCACATGATCCTGAATTGGTGAATGAATAAATCCGACATGTTTCCAGGATCATTCTTTGATTTTCAGAGCACTGAGAGTCGTACCCCTGTGGCACAGGTTTGTATCATTTCACTTACTGATAGTTTTGTGCAAAAGTGCAAATTTTATATTGCCGATACTTTCAGCTTATGTAGGAGCGAGCGTGTGTCGTGATTTATGACATCAATCATCATCAATTTGTAAATTTTAAACACGTTTTATTGACCATTAAATCACTGTGATTTTTACTTTCCAAAATAACGAGTTAACACAATAAAACACACTTTTCAGCTTTTCATGTATTTTGAGACTTTTTTTTTTGTTGTTATTTGGAGACCTGGAATATAACATTTTATTTTATTTCATTTTATTAAATTTTTTCATTTATTTAACATAATTCAGGGGGCTGCATACTGAATTAGGTAGGTGGTAGGTGAAGTGTCTTGCCCAAGGACACAACGACCAGGACAGAGAGCCCAGAGATCGGACCAGCGACCTTCCGGTTACAGGTGCGCTTCCCAACCCCCTGAGGCACGGTTGCCCAGGGGGGTTGTTATGGTTTACATTACAATCACCGCTCAAGAATAAGAGCATGGGCACCAATTATTAAAACCAAGGTAACTTTTTACATTTGGATTTATTTAATGCTACAGTGTAAAGATTCTTTTATGGGATATTGTTGAGCTTTTATTTTTGCCCTCTATAGGTTTGAGACATTGTCAAAAATTCCCCAAAAACAAGGAGACCACACAGATAATGGAGGTTAAATAACCTAAAGCTGAATTAAATTAGGCTTACTAAAAAGTTGAATGGCTATATCATATTGTGATATCGCAAGTAAAGCGGAGATGTCTGCAAGAAGTGAGGTTAAACAAAAAGCAAACAAAACCAAGAGCAAGCATGTGCCTGCTGGAGAGAAGAGAGGGTTATAGCACATCCTTTTAGGTAACAACTCCAACACAAAAACAGGGGAAAGTAAGAGGTAAACAGGGAAACTGGAAGGGGTCATCACCCACATTAACTGCAAATGTGGGCTCTTTTTACATGGTTTACATTTTAAAACTGTCTGGGAACATTCAAATTGATCCTGGAGGTAGAATTTCAAAAGATTAATTATGGAATTAAGAATTAATTTCACATAAAATATGAATTTAAAACTGAAGTGAACTGATTGGTTAATTCACTGCTACCAGATCTAAACTCAGACAAAATCAAACTAAATATTGTCACAAGGGTTTTGACTATTGCAGAGTTTCATTCTTTACATTTGGTATCATTTATACTTCAACAAGAGTATTGCTTCTTTTTGAGTACTAGTTACTTTCTGGTTTCTTGTATTTGATTTATTATTCCTCTATGTTTATGTCTGTAGTTTTTTTTTTTTTATCCTAATTTAGTTCTTTATCTCCTTTCTTTAACTCTTTAGTTTACATTTGTTTAATTTGTTTGATGTTTGGATTTGCATTCATCAAATTTACTGCTTTCCTTCATTTATCATCTGGTGTTTTTCCTTCTTTAAAGCTCACCTGCACTGAAAAAAAGGCCATGTTGGATTTACTTGATTCAATAATGGACATTTGTTGCACACAAATGTTTTGCTTTGGCAGAAAATTAAACAACTGAGTTAAATCAACACAACTTTTTCATATTCAATAAACCTGTGCATTTTGTGTTCCTAAAACGCGATTGAAACATGTTCAGATGAAGTAAGTTGAGCTCTTGGAATATTTTAATCCTTCACAATTTTGTCATTTTATTTCAACACTATTCAATAACTTTTACCCCAATACTACTTGCTCACTTAAATACTACATGTTGTCTTCATATTACATAATGTTCAACAAAGTCTAGATCCTGGTTACCATAAAAATTGAATGGATTTACAATGACTACCATCCTCCGGGTTTCAGGAGGGCTGGGAAATAACAGGTTACGAGGCAGGGTACACCCTGGACACCTCACCAGTCTATCACATAGAAACAAACAACCATTTACACTTACATTCACAGGTAATTTAGAATCACCAGTTAACCCTAACTCTAATAACTACATGACTTTTAACTGCAGGAGGAAACCAGAATACCCAGAGAGAAGCTGCTGCAAGCTAGCCAGAATGTGGATTTGAACCCAGGACCTTCTTACTGTGAAGCAACAGCACTAACCACCATGCCAACAATCTAGGAACACAGGAAAGCTATGATTTCCTGTATTTGATGCAGAATTGTTTTGTTTTTGTCCTTGACAGGTTAATCCACAATAAATAGCAATAGCATGCACGTGGTGCGTGTGTAGTTCTCTGCCTCTCATAACTCCACTGATATTCCTGCAGTTTGAAATCTTGTGCGATCTTGTGAATTTCATGAGTTCAGCAACTAACCACTCTTACTAGATTGTATCAGGTCGTCTCAACAAGAACAAATTAAGTGTTTGAATTCCATGCAAATCCTACATGATTTAATTACGTTCATAGAAACATGAAATTATTGTGTTCAAATTACAAGTTAGACTTTTTTAATGTAACAACCACCCAACTTACTTTTTTTGGTATACCAAAAAAAGTAGAGGTGGCTGCTCGACTTGACTGAGATGGATGCCTTCCTGAAACCACGATCTAAAGAGCGCGAGTCTGAAACCCGTGCAGTGTCGCAGGATTTAACATTGCTATATTATTGACTTACTTCACTTGAACATGATATGAACAATTTAATCTACCCTCTCTGCATATCATGTAGTTTTCTACACTATATAGTTACACTTAACTTTAAAGCATGAGGCAATTGTGTTAAATACACGCAAGATGCTTATGTAAATCCAAGAGCTGGCCAATCCCTTTTTTTCAGTGTGTGCTCAGTGCATCACTTTTCGTCTTGAATCACTTCCTGTTATACTTTATACGTTGTTTCTCTTCCCACCTTCATGCCCCTGCACAGACTCTTTTGTTGCTCCCCCTCTTTTTTCAGTGAGTTAGTTTTAGTTATGTTTCGCTTCCTGATGTTACTTTGTGTTAGTTGTCTAGTTTTATTTCTAGTTATAAGCCTCATTATCTTGATTGTTTTCACGCTGTGTTAGTTTCTTTCCCTATTTCCACCACCCTCGTACCTTCTGTGTTATTTATAGCCTCTTGCGTCAGTTTTTTTTTTTTTTTTTTTGTATTTTACCATTCCCCTGTCTTTGTTTCCACACATGGTCTTTCCTGGCTTCTTGCTGCTTGCTCAATTGTGGATTTTATGTTTGGCACACTGCATGCCTTTATTCCAACATATCTCGTGATTCTGTACATTTCTTAGGCTGGGACATTATTTATGTAGACTATTAAAAGTCTAAAATAAGAATCCGCCACCGTACACTACAGACTAATGGTTCATCGTCTTTCTCCTTCTGGTGTAATTGTGCAGTCCTAACTGAACAACCATCCATCCCCATAATCTGTCTCTCTCACAGTGATGTATCCATCTGTGTCCTTCATCTACATGCCTTTACCTGTCTCTCGCCTCCTGGGTAAACAAGTGCTCTGGACACCAATTACTGTAACAAATCCCCCTCACCACCACCACCCATTACCCTCCACCCACACTATTCTATTTTTCCTCCTACGCAGTCTCCACCCGTTCTCCCTCATTTCAAGCTTTACCTCCGCACTTCTTGTTCTTGATCTCTCCTCAACCACAGTACCGCTGGCCTCATTGTTTTTCTTTGTGGTTTCTAATGACATTTCTTTAGGCTCTGCTTGGCTGGGTAGGTAAACCAACACTCTTCATTTTTCTCTTTCGATGGAGAGAAAAACTTGTTGCAGCAATGGGCACTGCTGCGTCTTTGGGGATTCAGGATTTTCTTTAAAACGAAAGGCGCCTAATTGTACTTTTTTTCATGTCGATACCTTTAGGAGTGGAATGCCTCCTAGGTTCACAATGGGTATTGATCTTTGAGTTGATGCTAATGAGTCTTCACATTTTTATTAGGTCTAATGGTGCATTTTACTGTAGACAAGGCTTAGTGAGGCTTTTTAATGGACTGCATGACACACTGCATTCGAACCCGGACAAAACAGATGTCCACTGCTTCATTTTCTGAATACACACTTGGCTTTTGAGAAAGAAAACAAAAACCACGAGCCACTGTAATCTGACAAACAAGGTGTGGTGCGGCACGGAGAATAAATGCCAAAAGCCAAACAGGATTATAAATGAGATGTGACAT